>NC_054372.1:174194653-174412153 GCF_017654675.1 Xenopus laevis | reverse complement strand
ATACTAGAACACAACTTCCTGCTTTTCAGCTCTCTAACTCTGAGTTAGTCAGTGACTTGAAGGGGAGCCACATGGGACATAACTGTTCAGTGAGTTTTCAATTGATCCTCAGCATTCAGATCAGATTCAAAAGCAACAGTTATGACCCGTGTGCCCCCCCCCTCGAGTCACTGATTGGTTACTGTCTGGGCACCAATCAGTGAAAACCAAGAGAGCAGAAAAGCAGGAAGTAGTGTTCTGGCTATTGTGTTACTAGCCTTTATAGATTATATTTATGGCTAATTAACTATATTAGAAACATTTTTTATTTTGCACAGCCCATTTACCCAGTTTTTATTTTTACACTGAACAATTCCTTTAAAACACATCCTTAACTTGAAAACACAGTACACTTGAAATAGAACTCCAGTGGCAATACTGGAACCAGGGAATAAAGTTGGACTTCCTTGGGAGTTAGAAGAGGAAGACAACATATGTAAGAATGATGTCTTTATTAAAGAAACAGTATATCCTGAACACTAGTGCTTGTGCTGAACATACTTTCTACATATTGCTTTGATTTTTTTTTTTTGTTAGATTGTACATTAACTGCACAAAATATAAAACTGAAAGTAAAGTCATCGGGGATAAATCCTAAACTAAAATCTGAATTTGGTGCATCCCTAATCACCATGAAAACTTGAAAGGTAGTACAAACGCATGTTTCTGAACTTACAGGTTCCTCTTTTAAAACCAGGCACAAATCTGCATCACTGATTCTTGTACCAAATCCATTAAGGGAAGAACCAACCAAGTAAAGTCTGCTCTCTAGACAAAATGCAAAACACCATTAATAATTTAACAACTGTAAACATAGTTAAAAATATAATTTAAAAAATGACATACGTGGAAATATTTGTTGAATTTCCCTCTGTAGTTCTGCCCGACAAATATCTTTTTTCTTTATGTCACAGACCTGCTGTTGCAATGCTTGAAACAAGTCCAGTATTTGCTGGCTCAGCTACAACAAAAGAATTTATTATATCAGCTGATAACCATTGGTAGAGATACTACTGTTTCTATGGGCATCATTGGTGCAATGGAAATCTTGAAACTAAACTAAAACCATGCCAACACATTCCTATATTTCGTAGTAACATATTGGCATTACTTTAAATCAAAGGCTATAACACTCTTTATGTACATGTCCCTTAAAGGTCCTTATCTAGCCCTCCTGAGAGCCAATCTTGGCATCCCCCCATCAAATGGACTTTCCTTGTCCTTTAATCAAGGGTATATTTAATTTGGATGGTCTAATTGGTTAGTTACAATGGCGGACCCAAGCATTTTTTTTCCTACTGAAGGATTCCAAATACAGATACACATGTGGAATCAAATAAATTCGCCCAAATATTTGGGGGCATTAAAGGAGAACTAAACCCTAAAAATTAGTGTCTAAAAATGCCATATTTTATATACTGAACTTATTGCACCAGTGTAAAGTTTCAGCTTGTCAATAGCAGCAATGATCCAGGACTTCAAACTTGTCACAGGGGGTCACTATCTTGGAAAGTGTCTGTGTTAGTGGGCTCTGAGCAGCTGTTACACACATTATCAAGCAAAAAATGTGGTTCATCTGTAATATAAGATGATGCTACAGGGCTGATTATTAGATTCTGATGCTAATAGCACTGGTTTCTGTGCTGCCATGTAGTAATTATCTGCACAAATTACTAATCAGCCTTATATTGTGACATTTCTATTCTATGTGTACTGTATATTGTGAGTGGGCCTCTAAGCTCAGTAAGTGACAGCAGCACCGAGCATGTGCAGGGAATCAGCAGAAAAGAAGATGGGGAGCTACTGGGGCATCTTTGGAGACACAGATCTTTACTGCTAAAGGGCTGTGGTTGCCTTGGGCTGGTACAGAAACCCAAAACATAATGTAAAGCATTTATAGCCTACTAGTTCTCCTTTAAATGACATTTTATAAGTCACCAAATAACAAAGGATTTATGGTATTGTTGATAATACCTTGTCTTCAGCAACAGGCAAAGTGGTGTCTATGTGGTCATATAACCAGCAATCCCCTGAATTAGAAACATGTTCTTTTAGAACTGGAGGTGATGGCGACTGCAGCAAAGGGAACGCTGGAGATCCTGGGTAAGAACATCTGAGGTCACCTCTTAAAGGCACTGCTTGGTGATTTACAGTTTGCTCTTGTGGAGAGTGAAATCGTTGTCTTTTCACGTCATAAGAAACATTTCCCTCGTCGCTTCTCCTCCTGAAAAATAAAAAAGGTGTTCTCTCCAATCTGACATTTTAAAAAAACGTCCACTGCATTAAGTATTTATTTATATAGTGCAAACAAACAGTTGTAGTAAATAATCAAAATAATTATCATGTGCACCAAAGAACAATCCAGACAAAGAGCTTTGGATACTAGATACAATTCTTATCAGGAACTCCTCTGAGTCGCCTAACATGCCATAGCTATAATGTACACCGTTAAATCCCCTTTACCCAAAAGAGAAAGCATAAACTCACTATACATTTTGGAATAAAAAGGTGGCAGTTAATGAATATGTAAACACCAATACCTTTTTTATTCATCTTATAGAACAAGAAATTAATTAACCCACATAGAAGACTATTGAAGTTTTTCCTCCTAGAGATCAAAATATTCACAAAATATATCATGCAATACTGTTGGTGTCTCACTTGGGATATTTTGGAAAGTTTGAATAGTTTATGTTACAATTGCAGATAGGCGGGTGTTAACTGCACTGCAAAACAACGACTGATAGTTATCCAATATTTGAGAACAAAATGATACAAAAACTTCAGATATAAACTAGAAAAAGTGATAGGGGTGTGTCCATAAAACAAGCGTAGTCAAAAAATTTTTTCGCTGTGCTGCATGAGGCAGATCCTTTTGTCCAGTGGTGTAACTAGATATTAATGGGACCCACAGCAAATTATTTTTCAGGCCCCCAAAATGTCTGTTTTACCAATATTTATTTCAATTGTATATGAATTAGGGCCTCATGGTGCCCCTATACCTCCTGGGCCCGCTGCAGTGTCTGCTTCCTCAGTAGTAACGTCCATGCTTTTGTCCCTCCTTCCATTTTTCAAATGTTAAGAGGTACGATATATTAAAAAAATAAATAAATACATATATATATATATATATATATATATATATATATATATATATATATATATATATAGGGAGCAGGCACTCTCGTCACTAAGTTCAACTTGCCTCGGTGCAGTGTCCAAAATTTTTAAATAATTATTCAGTAAAGAAGGTCCGCACTCCCAGGACTTAAAAACAAACAGAAAACAAACAAACCACACTCCAAGGGCTTTGTGTCTCAAAAGCCAAGTGAAGGTTTATTCTTGCTCAATATTTAAAGGGGATGTATACATAAAATTACTTAATTTATTATACACATGGAAATATGGTAATGGTTCCTGTAGGAATTTGAAGCACTGTACAGATGTTTTGTTACAGAAAAAAACATATTCCCCCTGTAAATATCAGTCAACTTGCAGAAAGATTTATGTTAAACCAACTATTCTGCATAAGAGAGAAAGCTATCAGCCAGAGGGGATTCCTGGCGCTATGGAGGTACCCATAAGTTAAGAGACATGCCTAAAATAGACAATATGCAGACATTTAACTTAAAGGGCATGTAAAGTCTAAAACAGAATAAGGCTAGAAATGCTGTATTTTGTATACTAAATATAAACATGAACTTACTGCACCACAAGCCTAATCAAACAAACAATTTATGCTTTCAAAGTCGGCTACAGGGGGTCACCATCTTGTAACTTTGCTAAACATCTTTGCAAGACTAAGACTGTGCACATGCTCAGTGTGGTCTGGGCTGCTTAGGGATCGTCATAAACAAAGCTGCTTGAGTTCTGCATGGCTGGTAAGTAAGGCGGGGGCTCCCCCTGCTGTTCATAAGTATGATTGTTTCCCTGCTCAGCAGTTAGGGACCATCTGACAATTCCTATCCACAGCAGTAAATGAAGGGAGAATTTTACTGCATACAGTCAGTTTTTTTATAAAAACGGTACATGTTTTTTAATTAAAGTATATTGGAGATAGGTTTCTTTTTCATTAAATTTTGTTTTGCCTTTACATGCCCTTTAATCTAAACAGAGACATAGTAAAATATTTACACCACAAATTCACATTATAAATGCTCCTTAAAAGGGTAGTTCAACTTTGAGTTAACTTTTAGTATTTTAATGGCACTGAAGTTACAAATTGTAACAACTTCTCCACAGCGTACAGACAGCATGCAGGAACTACATAACCCACAATACATTGCACTATGATGTTCCTTTCCTTATTGAAATCAGGTGTGCAGGGAATTGTGGGGTTTGTGGTGCAGGCTGAGGACAGCTGGCTGTTGATACAAAGTAACAGTAGTCAGCCAGCTCAGCAAAGTAGTCAGAAAGATCAGCAGGAGAGCAGGGAGCTAGGCTTAGGGAACTGTCAGAAATCATGAAAAGTCTGCATATTTTTTAATTGATGTATATTGCAAAGTTGCAAAGTTATGTTTTTGTGGAGCTGCCCTTTAAGGGAGAGTGGAACTATATTAGTAGGAAAATGAACATGTGAAACAAATAAATAACTAGACATGGTATAGCAAAGATATAACAAAACAATGGCAAGACTAGAAAGGACATTTGCCAAAGAATATAATGAACAACAAAAGAGAGTAATCTTGAATTTAGTGTATAGTTTATTTTTTGTATCAGTAAATAAGCAAACAAGTCCCCTTAATGACACCACTTTTGGCAAATCCATTATGGGAAGGACCTATGGGGTTCTTGTACATAATAAATTTGGCTGTAGCAAGCAATGACAATCAGGAGCTGCAAGGGTAAATTAGTTGTGTTAAAAGTGGTATTGGTTTTGGGGGGGGGGGGTGTCATTCTTCCACTTTACAAAGCACTGAAAATGCCCCTTTAGAATATGCAGTGCAGTTTTGGTCCTAAGAGTCCAAAGAAGTATAACTAAGCTGGCAAAGGGTATGGAAAGTCTCAGTTATGATGAAAGAGTTAGGGCTGTTTATGCTGGATTAATGGCATTTAAGGGGAAAATTATAACAGCGTATAAATATATAAGGGAAATCTTGTTTAAGATGGAGAAGCGGAGGTTAAGGGGGGATTTGATAATTTATAAATATATTAGGGAACCATACAATAACTATAGAATACTATATTTATTGTACATATATTATGAGTAGTAAGTACAGATGAGTTTTAAGGTATATTAAAGTTGTGTTTCAGACGTCAGATAGATGCTGGCGGAATTGTGGGCAATTAGGTTCTCTGCCACACATACTTTGGGATTGCCCTGTAATTACCCCCTATTGGGAGGAGGTGCGGGAGCTTCTCCAGAAGGTCCTTCAGGTGACTGTGAGGAAGGACCCTTGGACATTTCTCTTGGGGAAACCCGTTACTACATTTATTAAGCCAGTCAGGAGGTTGAATAATCACATTCTGTCTGCAGCTAGGAGATTGCTCTGCCAGAAATGGAAACAACCCAACAAACCCACGATGGGGGAATTACAGAATAAGATTGTGGATATAAAGCGTATGGAGTACCTTTCGGCACTCAGTAATACTTCAATGCCCACATATACAGAGACATGGAGTTCCTGGGTCTCCTGCTTCCCTGTAAATTGACCCACACTGTATCTGACACATCAGTTAACACCTGCCCCTTCTTTTAGATAGGATATTGGAATATCGTCCTAAGCCTGCATTTATGATTTTCTTTGTCCTTTTTTTTTTTTCTTTTTCTTTCTTCTATTTCTCTTTATGTTATATCAGGTTGTATACAGCACTCGATAAGGTTATAACAGTATTATGCGCAGTATTCTCATGATTGTACCTTGTGATTTCTATTACCTGCCATTTTATCACTGAGAAATATTGTCACGGATACTTGCTGATATCTGTTGTTCAAAACATTGAAAATAAAGTGTTTAAAAAAAAAAAAAAGTTGTGTTTCAGATCCTGTACGGCAATGATATTATTGGTATACTCTATGCCTGTAGACAGTTAGAAGAATACCTGCAAGGGGCAGTAGAAGGATCTGATGAAGAGAAGTGAAAATGGTTCACCCCAAGAAAAAAAACTGATCAACTGTGAGAGTACATTATTCCTCTTTTTAATTATTTTGATCTTATTAGGCCTTTCCAATTCTTTAACTTACAGTCTATTGCATTTATATGGGTTGCTATACATGTTGTTTTTGTGTTACGAAATTACATAACTATTTACTGGTTTTACTGGAAAGCTCATCGTAGTAGTATAAATAATTATCAAGCATTTCATAAGATCATACCAAAACTACAGATATAGCGAGATTAGTAGCTATGACTTGTTTCAAAGGGTCAACATGCTTTCTATAATGCCATTACAATGTACCAACTAATAAGCAGATATTCTTTATACAAAGAAATTTCACAAATATCTTGAGACTCATTTTGGTGCCTCATGGGTGAGAAACTTAAAGGAGAAGGAAAGCTACAGAGGCATTTTATTGCCAATAGATTAGCTGCAATAGTGCAAGCTAGAATGCTATATTTATTCTGTAGAATGTTTTACCATACCTGAGTAAACAGCTCTAGAAACTCTCTGTTTGTTTAGAATAGGAGCTGCAGTATTAACATGGTGTGACATCACTTCCTGCCCGAGTCTCTCCCTGCTCTGGGCTCAGATTACAGTAGAGAAGGGAGGGGGCGGAGGAAGAGGAGCAAACTGAGCATGCTCTTGCCCAGGGCAATTAGGTTTAAGCTGAAGGCAGGAAGTCTGATACAGAAGCCCATGTGTACACAATAGAAGGAAAGAAATGCTGTTTTTCTTTTGACAGGGGACTCAGAACAGCACTACTTTGGGGTTTTACTGGTATATTTAGATGGACCTTTCTGATAAGGCTTACTTAGTTTTAACCTTTCCTTCTCCTTTAAACAGAAACATAAAACAAAACATAATTTGAAAACTCACTTTCTGTTCTGAAATGAGGATGAAGGGGATCCAGGTGAGATCAAAGGACTGTGATTCAGGTACGCCCATGGTGGTGATGATACGGGGGGCACAGTCAGCACATTGCCATTCATCAGCATTCTAGAAAGACTAATATATTTCAAGGTTATTTACTTCTGCTAAATTAATTTTCTTCACGAATGATCTCAATAGCACGAAAAATAACTGTTGCTGTTAATAATATCATGTTAGTAACATTATTTCAAACAGACTTTAAATGGTAACTGCCCATCTTTGCATTGTTGGTAGTATTTGGGTCTTTATCTGCTGCCTCTTGACTAAAAAAAAATATATATATATATATAATCGCAACGTAAAAAGTAATAATGTAATTGGAAAAAAAGCTGGATGCAAGTTCCACAGACAGTTCCTGGGTTTCCTATTTTTCATATGTCAATGTATATGATTACAGACAAAAACCCTGCACCTACTCTATTTTTATGGCGGTACTTAAAGGGACAGTAACACAAAAAAAACCAAAGTGTTTTCAAGTAATTAAAATATAATGTACTGTTGCGCTGCACTGGTACAACTGATATATATATATATATATATATATATATAAAAAAAATTTAACTTTCTCTTTATTGATTTTTCATATTTTCATTTACAATAAAGCTTTGGAGTGTTCAGATTTTCTTTTACATAGAGCATTGGTTTTCCATATTGTCGTTTACCATATAACCAACATTATACATCCAATAAACCTGTGTTACTTCACATAATTGGTACAATCTTGAGGCATTTATCTGTACCAGGAAAAAAACATACTCAAGCAATTAACCCAAAGCTATGGGTAAATCATCCGTACTCAAGAATTGGTAACTACCTCAGGGTATAAGTAAGGAAAATGTAAACCAAGAAATAGTAAAACAAAAAAATAAAGAAAAAACTCCTCCTTGGGCAAGTCCTTAGCAAAGGTATGACTGTGATATTTGTGCTGAAATATTGGTGGCTATAATTAGGGCTGTGGCTCCCCCCTTTATTGACCCTTTCCATCCAAGATCTTGTTCTGTTTGGGCAGGGGAATGAAAAGAAAAAACAACCAAATGATTAAACCTGGCTAGATCAGTTCCGATAAGCCCCTATATAATCTGAGTAGAGTCCCAAGCAGACCAAATCCTGTCGAAACTGTCCACTGTATCATTACGAAGTGCCGTTAGGTATTCCATCCGCCTGATGAAGCGGACTCTTTCCAAAAAGTCTGTTTCAGATGGGGGATGGGTACATTTCCATTTCCCCGCAATTGCACATCTTGCCCCAGTAAGCAAAGCATTCACCAATTTCTGCATGGGATTTGTGTGTCTGGGGACTCTCTTCCCTGGTATAAAAACCAAGGGATCAGGTTGTATGTCAAGAAGCAGCACTCTTTGCAGCCAAATTTTCACCATTGTCCAATATGTTTGAATGCCTGGGCAGGACCAGAACACATGCATTAATGTCCCCTCCATGTTACAGCCCCTCCAGCAATTGGGGGAGGTTGTCAGCGGGAACATCTTATATAGCAGGGAGGGAGTATGATACCAGCCCATCATGATCTTATATATATTCTCTTTCAAAGTAATACAAAGTGGAGTTTTCCCAGATATTATGCCAAGTTTCTAGCTCCACAGGGTGACCCAGGGCTTCTTCCCACTTGTTGGTATATATAAATAAGCTATAAAAAAAGGAAAAGGTACAGGATACACAGCAGATAACATAAGCTCTGTAGTATACAATGGGATTCATCAGAATGTATATTTTATCTACTGTGTATACTGTGCTTGAATGGCTGCCCCCATGGATACACAGAAGCTTGTTTATATAAACTATAGTAGAGTTTCTAAAACAAACACAACAGTAGTACCAGTGCAGGGCAACAGTACATTGTGCCGGTCACCCAGACATAAAAAGTTGTATAATAAAAGTCCTTTTCAAATTAAACATGAAATCCAATTTATATTTTTTATAAAAACATTTGTAGCTGTTGTAAGCTCATTTTAAAATCTCAGCTGTCAATCAAATATTGTCTGCCCCTCCTCTATGCCTTAGGAAGACAATTACTTTCACTTTCCATTCAGCACTTCCTCAATGACACTGCTCTCCCCACATTCCCCCGTTTTCCTCACCGTTTGTGTAGCCAGGGCATGGGGATGGACATCAGGTCCCCCAGTCTGGTGCACAAACAAGATTCTGAGATGACTTAATAACAGTGTCCACTAAATGGCTCCTGCCTGCTTGTCTTGTTATAATAATGCATTCCCAGACTGAAGGAAACAAGATTCAAATAATTTATAGTGTCATCAAAGTTCATTTTGCTTGACTAATGTGATAAAATAGGATTTTGAGTATTGTTTTAGGGGGTGACGGGTCCCCTTTAAACTGCTTTTCCTTTAAAACACTATTATTTTTTGGAGTTACTGTTCCTTCAACGGCATAGTCCACCTTTACTGCAATGCAAGCTTTAGTCTGTCATAGAAAGTCCTATTCTTAAGGTGGCCATACACGGGCCGATAAAAGCTGCCGACAGACCGAGTCGGCAGCTTATTGGCCTGTGTATGGGGGCCCCCGACGGGCTTCCCCGGAGAGAGATCCGCTCGTTTGGCGATGTCGCCAAACGAGCGGATCTCTCCGTGTATGGCCACCTTTAGTCCTTTAATTTGTCTTAATTTTCTAATTTAGTTATGATTTGCCTTCTTCCACCTTTCAAACGGAGATCACTGCACCCAAAAAAAATGATCACTCTGTGCAATGTCTGCAATTGAGTTATTGCTACTTTTTATTAGTTACTTTTCCATTCGGGCCCATTCTGATTCATCTTCCAGTCTCTCACACAAACCAATGCCTGGTTGCTATGGTAAATGAGACCCTAGCAACGAGACAGCAACAAACATTCTGAACTGGGGAACTGCTAACCAATCAAAAAACGTTTTAAAAAATGAAGACCAGTTGACAGCTATTGTATTGGTCGCACTAAAAGCAAATGAGCCGTCAGGCAGCACAATATTGCAATGAAATGATTGGATAGTGACAGGAGCTTTATGGAATGCTCTGCTTTAGCCCCAGCTCCCTGCACACTGTCTGTGGGACTCACTTGGCATGTTTCTGGATGTTGAGAGAAGCCTGGATAAATTGCTCTGGGCTCAGCAGCTCCGGGGCCGCACTCACTGGAAGTTTGTCCGAGTAACCGGAGGCCTGTTGTTGCTGTTCACAGGGTAGGGGCAGTGGAATGCGGCCCAGGCTCGGGGAGTTAGGGTACATGCTCCTCCCGGCTAGGGCCGCACATTAGCCTAGAGATGCCAGACTTTGACCAGCTCCCCGTACTCGCGGGAACGAACAAACCGGATAAAAATGTGACAGCGATTTTACTGACAGGAGAATACAACGACTTCCCACTGCAGCTCCGGAGAAAATGGCGGTCACCAGAAGGGGGATTGTGATTTGGGAAGGCGATGACGCGAATTGTAGCGCTTCCGGAGGAACCGGGTAAGAGCCCCTGCTGCCATGGTAACAAAATGAGTGACGCGGCGGTGTATAGACAGCCAATCAGTTATCAGTATGACGTGACATGCGAGCGCGCCCCCTGCAGTTGAATGTGGTGGGAGGGATTGCACCAAGAATTAGTCAGAGAGGCTTCCGGACGTGTGTGGGCTGGGATAAAAACAGTGCCTGATACCAGTACTCTTGGTAGTACTTTTCATTCGCACAATATAAAACTGAAGTCTGTAGCATGTACAGCAGCCTCAATTGGTGGTGTAGTTGTATAAAAATGTAGCGCTATAGTAAACTGACTTGTGCTAGGGCCGTTTACTCTACTTTCCTTGGTGGGCTGAGACCACCGATGAGCTCTCTTTCTCAGGGGTAAGCCCTCGCAGCGGGGTGGAGGCAAGGGTGTAGTGTAACTGTAACCTGATATGCGATAGCACAATGATGGGCGCCAGTAGTTCTTTAACAGTTGAACCAAGAACAGTATTTATTGAACAAGAGCACAGAGATCATTTAGCACATTGATCCACAATGGAGTATAGAAATTACACAGCAGCATAAAGGAAGCATATACTCACAGCACGTATAGGCTGAATCCCCACAGGCTAGGGAATATACAGCAGAGAGTAAGTTGACAGCATGTGATGGGTATTGCCCAGTTTTCAGGATATCTTCCAGTGGCAGACTAGGGGAACTCCTGACATCCCTATCTCAACACTTGGTTCCTTACTCTGGGTCAGTAATACCCTGGGATCTTAATCCCTCTAATCTCCTCGGCGGAGCCTTGAGCTGCTCAACTATTTAACCTCTCTATCACTCCTAGAGTGATCTATAAAACGAGTATAGCTATCTAATTACTAGGGCCAAGGCGCCTAGGGTCAGCACTTCCCATTCCCTTCCAGCCTGCTTGGTTGGGCTAAGGCAATGGACCCAGAACACATGGTTCCTAAACCTTTTATACTCTGGCACAGTGCCTCTAGCAAAGAAAGTTAGTCCAGCACCCACTGTTTCATGAATAAAACGGCCTTTATTGGACCAAGGGCATTACAGCAACGTTTCAGACCAACTGGTCTTTTATCAAGCTTGATAAAAGACCAGTTGGTCTGAAACGTTGCTGTAATGCCCTTGGTCCAATAAAGGCCGTTTTATTCATGAAACAGTGGGTGCTGGACTAACTTTCTTCGCTAATATTGCCAGTGGAAGGTGGCCACTGGAGGACGTGCACCCAGCCAAAGAAGTGAGTTGCAGTTGTGCTGACTACTAATCTGCTACAGTGCCTCTAGCATCCACTGTGTGAACTGCAGGGGTTACATAAGCACAAGGTCCCCATAAGGACCCACTGAGGTGTCCATATTACTAGGGATGTGCCTGTCTGTAAAGTGTAAGGGTGTCTAAGATTTTCACATCCCTACATTCTCCCCCTGGTAAATTCCTTCCGTCCCGGCAAGGAACCTTTCAAAGAGCAAATACTGAAAATATAGCAGTTAAGGCACATCATGCAAGAAACCTTTTCAGAGCCAAAAATACATTGCACTTAGCTATATGTATTGCATTTCTATACCATTACCTTATAACCTCTTCAAGGTAACTCTCCTGAGTAACCCAGGTACAATGGCATAGCTGGAAAGAAACATATCAATAGCAACAGTTTCATTCATGGGCAGGTAAACTTTATCAGTAAACACCTGCAGGAGAAAGTACAAGTTAGAGATACTGCATTTCAAACACATCAGTATTCTAGTCCATCAAATAGTCGAACCCACAGTCCTTTTTCAAATGCACTTAGGAGGGTAAAAGGGAAAAATTGGAGGAACCTACCAATGGGCAAGTGTTAACTAAACAGTACTTGGACCTAACTCCAAGAGGAGCAAAAGAAGAAAAGCCCTTCCCTGAAGAAAGTTCAATCACTGTGGAGGGACTGAAAAATGTAACCGAACACACTCCCAATGGAGCATCATCAATGGAAAAACAAACCACCACCCACCAGTAGACTCAAATCATGTGAAGAAACCTGGCCTTGGTGTCTTCATAGGGAATGTAGTATTTGGGATGGGGTTTGTCCACCCATTGTCCATCTCCCAAATAGACTTCAAGGTGGAAATACTTGGTGGGGTTGTACTTTCCACAGCTCTTCACAGCATTTTGAAGAATAGTGCGGCCATACCACCACTCTTTCTCGATGGAGCGCAGGTATTGCCAATCTTGCTCACGCCTCACCTTGTCAGGGTTTGTGAGGCAACTGTGGTGCATCTTCTCCTTTCGTAGGATCTCATCGATCAACCAATTCTCATAAGATGCAGCCACCTTTTCGTACACCCACAGAGGAGCATAGGGCATGAAGTAACCCCATGTTCGGTGCACATGGAAATTTATCACTCTCTGTACTCTGGACACAGAGGTGAACACATTCGGATCTGCCTGTCCTGGCAGCACCCAGAAATCTTTTTCCTCCTCTGGGCCTATGATAGGAGGAGCAATGAAGCTACGAGGCACTTCTGTAGGAGGGCCTGGACCATGCTCAGCTTCTGGAGTCTCCTCATACTCTTCCCATCCTGGAACTGGTCCTAAGGGATTGTCGTCCTTAGGCTTGGGAATAGCAGCAAGCAAATTCTTTTCCCTCTCCAGGGATATCTTTCCCCACTCGTAGTGGTATAATTCAGCCACTTGAGTGCTCTCTCCTGGCTCACTAGGAGTTTGAGGCACAATCACTTTGGGGCAAACAGGATTGGTTGGCTCACTCACCACAGACCTTTTACTTTGGCACCGAATCTGTGCAGGAACTTCCACTATGGATTCATCAGCACTGTTCACACTGGATGACATCAGCTTATCCAGCAGATCCTCATCATCCTCCAATATTGGAGGGTCTCGAATGGAAGGTGCTATGGGTGCAATAGGCCCCAATCGGTTGAATGAAAACTTTCTCCAGTCCACGTCATGGCCTATGACTGGAGTTGGAGTAGGAACAGCAAGGGCTGTATAGATGGTGACAGTCAAATCCCCACAAGGCTTCGAATCACTGAGCAACACTTTGCGGGATGAAGACTTTGATTCAGAAGAATTAGACCTCACATGAGGAGCGGCAGCTCCTGGAACAACCATAGAAGTTTTGGAAACTTGAGATTCAACCAGCGGGTTCTCTGTTCCAGAATTAGAAACATGCTGAAAGTATTCCTCCTCCGAGGATATAGAAACAGCGTCAGGCCTGCAGACCGCATCAACTTCAGACGTGTGCCACGCCCTTTCCAGACAGTCTTCTGGTAGCGGTTCTGGCGCAGGCACACAACAAATGGGGGCCCCTATAGCAGAAGGGATACACACTTCTCCCCCTGGTGCATCCAACACTGTGGTAGACACCACCAAAGGTGTTGGCATCACGGCCGTCAAAACATCACACAAGCCCTCAGGCTTCAACGAAGGGGTAGTGGAGCACACATCTGCCGTCCACCCGGACGGGGTGATTTCACTGACCACAGCCGCGGTCACGGGCACATCTCCCTCAAGCGGAACCACTTCGGTTGGGAAGGCACAAACTGAATTGAGTGAAGACTCACTAGGTGACTCATCTAGTACGGGTACAGATACAAAGGCCGGCTCTAGCGCGGGCTCTGGGACCTTCTCTGGGACAAGTGCGGGAGCCGCAGCCGCTGACACCCCCTGGGCCTCCTCTATGTCTTGGTAGACAAGAATAGTCTTGCCGCTCACCTTGTCCCGTATCTGCTCCACCAATGGAGGTTGATCAGCCCGGTTGAATGGTCCCATCCATAAGCGGGTCTCGCATTGTGAACACACGCCATTCGGGTCCTCCAAGGCGTTGGGCGCTTCCATATCACACACGCCAATCATCATTCCCCTTTCGGTTGGGGTAAAGGTACCCTGATATACATACTGCCGCTCGGGCTTCACCCGGGTAGTAGCACAGGGTAAAGGCTCCATAGTAGGCTCCGGAACCTCTGGTTCAATAGCAGGTTCAGCCACAGGCTCAACAAATGGTTCGGCAACACACTCAGCAATTGGTTTGTCCACACACCTATCTGACTCAGCCGAGTCTAACAGCATGGAAACCAAACTCAATATGGCAGCAGTACTATCCTCCAGGGTGGGACGTCGCGCCATAGCTCGGGTAATACCCCCTTGGGATAATCTGGTACGCCCTTTTCTACTTTTTCGCGCGTTTCCCTTCTTAACCCATGCAGGGCAGGGCGTTGGCTCTGGAGATTGCGCAACACAAAATTCCTTCACAGCAACTTTTCCTACACGAGGTGGTATAGGTGGCGGTGAAGGTGGTGGTGTAGTAGGGCAACTGTCCACCATTGATTCTGTTCCCAGGGCGAAACAAACAGGTTCCTCAGCTAGCATAAAGTCATTAAAGTCTATGGCATCAGCAGCTAGGAATGGATTTAGCCCAGGGGTAGACATTTTAATTTCATTGATACTACAGCCCTTTTTCTCTTCCCATAGGCTAGAGCTATAGTAAGATTCATCTATCATCGGATCCTCACACTCAGAAGTCAAATTAAGCAATGACAGAGGAGGGGGACTACTCATAGGCTGAGCAGACTTAGGCAGGCTCTGATACCGGCACGGACACCCCTCTGCAGAGACTCCCATAGGGTACACCTTGGAAGGCCATGTGTCACTGCTAAGTTCGGCAGGGACCCAATACAAGACCCGGACAAAACCTTTCTCATCAGACGGTTCTTGTGCAACATATTCAAAAGCATTAAATATGGGGTTGCCCCTTAAGGAATGATTCACAACCTCTATAGGGCACCCCTCTGGGACATTATCCACTACAAACGTGTAGTCAGGATCCGCTCCCATTTCTAAGGACCAGTCCCACATTGCTGCTTCAGACAGGGGAGCCATTATGCTTTTGCTGTGACTGAAATGTGTGAGGGATACACGCTCACAATATAAGCAGTAGGCACACCGCTCGGGGAATAAGAACTACAGACTTTCCACGCCTAGGTGCCTTTTTCCTACTGAGTCCGCACACGCAGCGCCTGTCACACTAGGCCGCGTGCGATGTTACAGTTAAACCCTTTTCAAGCCCCACGTACCGGACGCCAAAATGTAGCGCTATAGTAAACTGACTTGTGCTAGGGCCGTTTACTCTACTTTCCTTGGTGGGCTGAGACCACCGATGAGCTCTCTTTCTCAGGGGTAAGCCCTCGCAGCGGGGTGGAGGCAAGGGTGTAGTGTAACTGTAACCTGATATGCGATAGCACAATGATGGGCGCCAGTAGTTCTTTAACAGTTGAACCAAGAACAGTATTTATTGAACAAGAGCACAGAGATCATTTAGCACATTAATCCACAATGGAGTATAGAAATTACACAGTAGCATAAAGGAAGCATATACTCACAGCACGTATAGGCTGAATCCCCACAGGCTAGGGAATATACAGCAGAGAGTAAGTTGACAGCATGCGATGGGTATTGCCCAGTTTTCAGGATATCTTCCAGTGGCAGACTAGGGGAACTCCTGACATCCCTATCTCAACACTTGGTTCCTTACTCTGGGTCAGTATTACCCTGGGATCTTAATCCCTCTAATCTCCTCGGCGGAGCCTTGAGCTGCTCAACTATTTAACCTCTCTATCACTCCTAGAGTGATCTATAAAACGAGTATAGCTATCTAATTACTAGGGCCAAGGCGCCTAGGGTCAGCATCACCCATTCCCTTCCAGCCTGCTTGGTTGGGCTAAGGCAATGGACCCAGAGCACATGGTTCCTAAACCTTTTATACTAGTGTACACTGTGTGAACTGCAGGGGTTACATAAGCACAAGGTCCCCATAAGGACCCACTGAGGTGTCCATATTACTAGGGATGTGCCTGTCTGTAAAGTGTAAGGGTGTCTAAGATTTTCACATCCCTACAAAAGACTTCCCAAAAGCCATTCATAATCAGTGTGTGGATATTATAACTCCCCTAACATTCAGTGAATAAACATAGGTGTGAGCCCATTATGTATGTAGTGGAACACAGAAGAGACTGATAATTACCTCAGGCTATGGACCATTTGTCTTAGGGCAAAGACACACGGGGAGATTTAATCACCCGGCCACAAATTGCCTCTAAATCTAGAATCTAAATCAAATGCTGAATGGCACTCGGAGCTCTTAGTTTTCCGAAGTCGGCCGAAGTGAAGGTAAAGAAGGTAGTCTGATAGAGACTACTGACTTGCAAACAACAGGAAAGAGATCTGACTGGCTCTCCCCTAGTGACTGGTTTGCATCAGCCGTTATGTTGTCATTTTGTTTGGCAGTGGATGTGATTTACTTAGACTTTGCTAAAGCATTTGATACAGTGCCACACAAAAGTTTACTGGTTAAATTAAGGAATGTTGGCCTGGAACTTAGTATTTGTACCTGGATAGAGAACTGGCTAAAAGATAGACTACAAAGAGTGGTGGTAAATGGAACATTTTCTAATTGGACCAGTGTTGTTAGTGGAGTACCGCAGGGCTCTGTACTAGGTCCCTTGCTTTTCAACTTGTTTATTAATGACCTGGAGGTGGGCATTGAAAGTACTGTTTCTATTTTTGCTGATGATATTAAATTGAGCAGAACTATAGGTTCCATGCAGGATGCTGCCACTTTGCAAAGTGATTTGTCTAAACTGGAAAACTGGGCAGCAAACTGGAAAATGAGGTTCAATGTTGATTAATGCAGGTTATGCACTTTGGCAAAAATAATATAAATGCAAGTTATACACTAAATGGCAGTGTGTTGGGAGTTTCCTTAAATGAGAAGGATCTAGGGGTCTTTGTAGATAACAAGTTGTCTAATTCTGGGCAGTGTCATTCTGTGGCTACTAAAGCAAATAAAGTTCTGTCTTGCATAAAAAAGGGCATTAATTCAAGGGATGAAAACATAATTATGCCTCTTTATAGGTCCCTGGTAAGGCCTCATCTGGAGTATGCAGTGCAGTTTTGGACTCCAGTCCTTAAGAGGGATATAAATGAGCTGGAGAGAGTGCAGAGACTAAGTGCAACTAAATTGGTTAGAGGGACGGAAGACTTAAATTATGAGTGTAGACTGTCAAGGATGGTTGTTTTCTCTGGAAAAAAGGTGCTTGTGAGGGGACATGATCACACTTTACAAGTACATTAGAGGACATTTTAGACAAATAGCAGGGGACCTTTTTACCCATAAAGTGGATCACCGTACCAGAGACCACCCCTTTAGACTAGAAGAAAAGAACTTTCATTTGAAGCAACGTAGGGGGTTCTTCACAGTCAGGACAGTGAGGTTGTGGAATGCACTGCCGGGTGATGTTGTGATGGCTGATTCAGTTAATACCTTTAAGAATGGCTTGGATGATTTTTTGACAAAAAGAAAAACTTACACTCGCACACCCTGGCCGTACGAAATCACACGAGTTCCAGGTGCTAGATGTGTAGAGGAATTGGACAACCTCGAAAGCAGCATAGACACAAGACACACCAGCACAGCATGGATACTTCTAGCAGGATTAGACCTTGCTCGTTTATTTGCGGATGCAACGTTTCGGGGCGTGACCCCTTTCTCAAGCATGGGAAAGGGGTCACGCCCCGAAACGTTGCATCCGCAAATAAACGAGCAAGGTCTAATCCTGCTAGAAGTATCCATGCTGTGCTGGTGTGTCTTGTATGATTTTTTGGACAGACATAATATCAAAGTCTATTGTGATACTAAGCTCTATAGCTAGTATAGGTATGGGTATATAGAATTTAATTAAAAGTAGGGAGGGGTGTGTGTATGGATGCTGGGTTTTCATTTGGAGGGGTTGAACTTGATGGACTTTGTCTTTTTTCAACCCAATTTAACTATGTAACTATGTAACGCTGACAGATAAAAGACTATTGATTGCAATGAAAGGTAAAGGGTAAAGAACCTGGCAAACAGAAATGTAGCATGTCAATGTCACTGGCAAAGAGATTTGCAGTGTGTTGGGTCCATGAACTTTAAATATTTAAGAGGGACCCGGCAAAGTTATCTGCGACGTGCTGGTGGCTTAGGCAGAGTCTGCAAGTTTGCCAGGTCAGCTCTTAGGGGAGAAAGTAAGAAGATAGGCTGTTAGAGACTACTGAATTGGAAACAAATAACTTAACGAAGGCCAGGCTGAAAAGGCAAAGACTGCATCACTGACAGATAAAAGACAACTGATTGCAATGAAAGGTAAAGGGTAAAGAACCTGGCAAACACAAATGCAGCATGTCAATGTCACTGGCAATGAGATTTGCAGTGTGTTGGGTCCATGAACTATAAATATTTAAGAGGGACCCGGCAAAGTTATCTTCAAGGTGCTGGTGGCTGAGGCAGAGTCTGCAAGTTTGCCAGGTCAGCTCTTAGGGGAGAAGGTAAGAAGATAGACTGATAGAGACTACTGACTTGCAAACAAAGAATTTAATGAAGGCCAGGCTGAAAAGGCAAAGACTGCATCACTGACAGATAAAAGACTACTGATTAAAATGAAAGGTAAAGGGTAAAGAACCTGGCAAACAGAAATGCAGCATGTCAATGTCACTGGCAATGAGACTTGCAGTGTGTCGGGTCCATGAACTATAAATTTTCAAGAGGGACCCGGCAAAGTTATCTGCGAGGTGCTGGTGGCTTAGGCAGAGTCTGCAAGTTTGCCAGGTCAGCCATTAGCTGTGAAGGTAAGAATATAGACGGTTAGAGACTACTGAATTGCAAACAAATAACTTAACGAAGGCCAGGCTGAAAAGGCAAAGACTGCATCACTGACAGATAAAAGACAACTGATTGCAATGAAAGGTAAAGGGTAAAGAACCTGGCAAACTAAAATGCAGCATGTCGATGTCACTGGCAATGAGATTTGCAGTGTGTTGGGTCCATGAACTATAAATTTTCAAGAGGGACCCAGCAAAGTTATCTGCGAGGTGCTGGTGGCTTAGGCAGAGTCTGCAAGTTTGCTAGGACAGCATAAGCAGTGAAGGTAAGAAGATAGACTGATAGAGACTACTGACTTGCAAACAACGGGAAAGAGTTCTGATTGGCTCTCCCCTGATGACTTCCTGGTCTCCATCTCTTCTCTTGCATACAATTCTCTTCCCGCAGCTGACAATCCCTTGGCAACTGAAAGTTCTGCCTTGACAAAAGTTTTCCATAAAAAGTTTAAAGAGGAACTATTGCTAAACTGAACATTTAATTTATGTTTCACCTCTCATGGAAATTAGTAACTTTCTATATATAATCCATTATAAAAGTCTGTGCCATTTTTTGAAATAATAAAGTTTCTTGCTTCGCCTCTCCCGCTTTGTATCAGAGTCAGTGTTTTGAACATCTAGATAGCACTTGTTGCAATTAATTGAATATTGGGTCATGTACTTTATGCTTATCATACATTTTATTAGGCCAAGCCCCTGTGAACCATAGGAGTGACCACATTAACTCATGTGCAATACTCAAAATTATTTCAACGCCTGGGATAACTTTTCTATAAATATAGGGGGGGACAGGGGGGAAAGTTGTAGGGGGCCCGAGGGTAAGGGGGACCTGGCCACGCCACACTTTCTTGATTAGACGGGCCCCCTGCTTTCTGAGAGCTGCTGACTTCGGGAAGGCAGGGTGGGAACACAAGGGGTGGTATCTTCTGTCTATTACTTCCCCTTATTGGTCACTGAGTTTAAGTCCCGGTTGAGCTGCTAATTGGATAGCTAAGGTTTGAACTTCTCCTCCAGCACATCCAATCACCATGCAGCTTTACCAGGACTTAAAATTCTGTGACCAATAAGGGAAGAAAATGCTGTCACTGGAAGAAGATGCAGCCACTTGTGCTCCCCTCCTCCCTTCTGTAGTTGGCAGCTCACTGACAGCAGGTGGGCCACACTAATGAAGTAAGTGCAACATGGCAGGGTCCCCTAAAGGTAAACCTTTGTGGTCCCTGTTGTGTGGTGGGGCCCTGGGCACCAAATTTTTTTCAAACTTCTGGGAGGGCAAGATTTTTTACATGGTCGTTTAAGGGGGACGTGGCCACCAATTTTCCTATAACGTGGGGGGGGGGCCTGGCCACCAAGTTTTTTCCCCATGTGGTGTCCTAGCCACCAATATTTTTTAATGGGGGGCCCTGACCACAAATGTTTTTTTTAATGGGGGGGCCCTGACCACAAATGTTTTTTTCAATGGGGGGGCCCTGACCACCAATATTTTTTATTTTTTTATTAACATGTGGGAACCATAGCCATAAATGTTTTTTTTTTTTTTTTTAGTTTGTGGTGGGGGGGTCGACCTGTGGGGACCTTTTAGGTGGGGCTTGTGGTGGGTGCAGCCCAGGGGGCCCAGGAAATTTTTTTGTATGGGGCCCTGCGATTTCTGATGGCGGCCCTGTTTACACAGCTATACACAGGTTCATTATAGTCTCTATAACACACACACAGGGTTTGTCAGACCTTCTTAAAACACAGTTGTCCTTGCAAACATACTTTAAAGGAGAAATAAATCCTAAAAATGAAAATGGTGTAACATGCCATATTTTACATACTAAACTTATTGCACCAGTGTAAAGTTTCAGCTTGTCAATAGCAGCAATGATCCAGGAGTTCAAACTTGTCACAGGGGGTCACCATCTTGGAAAGTGTCTGTGACACTCACATGCTCAGTGGGCTCCGAGCAGCTGTTGAGAAGCTAAACTTAGGGGTTATCTGAAATTATCAAGCAAAAAATGATATTTGTCTTTAATATAAGATGATGATACTGGGCAGATTATTAAATTCTGATGCAAATTGCACTGGTTTCTAAACTGATGTGTAGTAATTAACTGCATAAATTACTAACTAGCCTTATATTGTGAAATTTATATTCTGAATACAGCATATTGTGAGTGGGTCCCTCAGTAAGTGACAGCAGCACAGAGCATGTGCAGTGAATCAGTATAAAAGAAGATGGGGAGCTACTGGGGCATCTTTGGAGACACAGATCTTTACTGCTAAAGGGCTGTGGTTGCCTTGGGCTGGGACAGAAGCCAAAAACATAATGTACAACATTTCTAGCCTGCTTCTTTAGTTAGGCTTTAGTTCTCCTTTAAGTTAAAGGCAAAGGCCTGAAAAACCAGCTTCCATACTCCCTACCCACAGATCTTCACTGCTAAAGGGCTGTGGTTGCCTTGGGCTTGTACAATTCGGCCCTCGAAGCAAAATCCTTTGAATTCGAAAATTGATTGATCGATCGATTGATCGAAGTAAAAATCGAATGATCGAAGGATTCAAAGGATTTTAATCGATCGATCAAAGGATTTTTCTTCGATCAAAAAAACCTTAGAGAACTGATGGGGAAGGTCCCCATAAGCTAACATTGTACCTCGGTAGGTTTAAACTGCGGAAGTATGTAGTCTAAGTTTTTTTTTAAAGAGACAGTACTTCGACTATCGAATGGTCGAATAGTCAAACGATTTTTACTTCGAAACGTTTGAATGGAAGTCAAAGGTCGTAGTAGCCTATTCGATGTTCGAAGTACCCAAAAAAATACTTCAAAATTTGAAGTTTTTCACTTCGAATCCTTCACTCGAGCTTAGTAAATGTGCCCCATAATGTACAACATTTCGAGCCTAATTCTTTAGTTGGGCTTTAGTTCTCCTTTAACACAAACAGTTAATTTACACACAGGCAAAGATACACACAAAGACACACACATAAACTGCTTCAACAGGAGGAAATTCTCTACTGTGATTCTCTCATTCCTCACACAGTTGAAGAGCAGGAAGCTTTTCACATAGGGAAAGAGCAGGGCTAAACTGGACTGCTGCTCTGAGCAGTAGAATAGTCATTGGGACAGTCCATTATTTGAAGGGGTGCTGACCACAAGATGTAAGCCTTTTATAAGCTTATTGCAGGTTCTTAATGGTCATTTTAAGAAATGTGTTCATACAACAAATAACAAAACAATATATGTATACATATGGCAGGAGAATTTCCTTTATTATGTACAAGTCCCCCCTTGCCTCTATCTGTGGATGCCCATGGCTGATGTGACAATAAGATACATTTCTGTTTCATATATATCCTTATTATAACTATGTTAGTTCATTCTAACTCCTACTTCCATTATTGCTATTTATCCAATGTATAACCCAGGTACAACCTCTCACAAATAGAGCCCGAGTCTATTGTTATAGGGCAACCCTTTTGAAATAAAAAATAACAAAGTGGTATGAAGGTGATACCTTTATTGGCTAACTAATATAATCATAACAAGCTTTCAGACCATTTTAGTTCCTTCTTCAAGCTGATTACCAGGTAATCATCTTGAAAAAGGAACTAAAATGTTTTGAAAGCTTGCTATGATTATATTACACACAGTTTGTAAAAGAAAGAAAACTGACATCTAATACACAATACACTCCTGCACTGGGGACACGTGGGGACCTACATAACTCACTATTAAATGGATACTGTCATGGGAAATTTTTTTTTTTCCAAAATGAATCAGTTAATAGTGCTGCTCCAGCAGAATTATGCACTGAAATCCATTTCTCAAAAGAGCAAACAGATATTTTTATATTAAATTTTGAAATCTGACCTGGAGCTAGACATATTGTCAATTTCCCAGCTGCCCCAAGTCATGTGACTTGTGCTCTGATAAACTTCAATCACTCTTTACTGCTGTACTGCAAGTTGGAGTGATATCACCCCCTCCCTTCCCCCCCCCCCAGCAGCCAAACAAAATAACAATGGGAAGGTAACCAGATAACAGCTCCTAACACAAGATAACAGCTGCCTGGTAGATTTAAGAACAGCACTCAATAGTAAAAACCCATGTCCCACTGAGACACATTCAGTTACATTGAGAAGGAAAAACAGCAGCCTGCCAGAAAGCATTTCTCTCCTAAAGTGCAGGCACAAGTCACATGACCGGGGCAGCTGGGAAATTGACAAAATGTCTAGCCCCATGTCAGATTTCAAAATTGAATATAAAAAAATCTGTTTGCTCTTTTGAGAAATGGATTTCAGTGCAGAATTCTGCTGGAGTAGCACTATTAACTGATGCATTTTGAAAAAAACATGTTTTCCGATGACAGGATCCCTTTAAGTATTACTGTTGATGCACAACAGACAAACTATTACGTTTAAAATGCATCAATACAAGTAATGTGGACATGGAATAGCAGCACTAATAAATCCTGTGTAAAAATTTTGAAATAACATTTAAAAAGCATGCTTTGGGAACATGCACTTCTAATATTGATGCATCAAATAAATATCATTACACAACGAGTCAGTTACTACTCCAAACTACAGGTGGTCATACGTGGGTCAGTCTCTATGGTTCTCCTACTGATCAGCCCATGGGCTGAACCAATGGATACTGTACTAATGGCCAAAGACATGTATAGCTAATTTTCTATTGTGCCTATTTGAGGTGACTTCTCAAATGGCCAGAACAGCAGGTAGCAAATAGGACCTGTGGGTTCTCTTTACTTCCTTTCAGCCATAAATTTCCCATCAGGACAGCTAGTCCTTGATCCACCAGGATTGCAGGATGATCTATCAAAACAGCTACAGATAGCCAGGAATTATGGTAGAAATCATTTAACTTCCTGACCAAATCTGAACATGCACGGCATCAATCGCTTCTTTTTGTCCTGCCTAGTAACTAGGGATGCTCCAAATCCAGGATTCGGTTTGGGATTCGGCCTTTTTCTGAATCCTTGTGCCTGGCCGAACCGAATCCGAATCCTAATTTGCATATGTAAATTAGGGGCGGGTAGGGAAATCACATGACTTTTCGTCACAAAATAATTTTTTCTACTTTTTCCTTTTCTGCCCCTAATTTGCATAAGCAAATTAGGACTCCGATTCGGTTCGGTATTTGGCCGAATCTTTCACCGAGGATTCGACGGAAACCCAAATAGTGGATTCAGTGCATCCCTACTAGTAACCTACAGAATAGTGATTTCCTGGCTTTATAAAGAGAAGAAATGGTTCAAGACTGTGTTCTTGCTAACTCCTAGACAGGACTTTATGTATGTTGTGGGACATACATGGTTCAGAATTTATAGCCCTTTTTATAGTATAGACTGGGTACTGTGTTAAGTCTCAACTCTACATGCAGCAATGTATAAGCCTAGAGGTCACTTGTCCTCTGCTTCATTTGTCATTTCTGTTTATCATGACCAGAAAGAAATATTCTGTTGTGTATTCCAACCACACTCTACTGACGTACTGGCTTTATGCCTTGGACAGTACATCCTTGAGGCCATATCTATCTTCTGTTTTTAGTTTCGAAACGGTATTGCTACAGTGAGAGCTCCTGCAATATATAAGGGAATTCAATGTATTTGATTAGAATTATCAGTAGCAACCACTGATTATATAATAGAACAATATATAATTTACCAATTCGCTCACATAGTTTTAGGGGCTCCATGTTTTTGAGGTCAAACAAAACAAATTTGCTGGGTGCATCTTATTTAAGATTTTACAAGCCACACATGCATTTTTACATTTATCCGATCGTGTATTAGACAAAAGATCCTATAATTAAAATTTGCAATTGGCAATCTGAAAAATGAAATGGATGCAAGGGTTTCCGTCTCAGAATGATGCCTTTAACATAATGATAGACAGGAGAAGGCTATACACTAATTGAACTTGTTTGTCAGAAGCACATGTAGCCAATTATCAAAGGCTGGTCCAAGAAATCCTATCTTATGAAACCCCATGAGGCTTTCATGATTAATTTGTTGCTTGTGTTTTGTTCCGATTTTCCAAGATGAATGGATAAACATTGCGTGGAAATAGCTGACAGCTGCTCGTGCCTTTCATTTTCCCATAGTTGCCAACAGCTGTCCTATTGTGTGTGAAAAATGAGTATTTTTCATGTTGATTTATACTTTTACTTACTTTTCAATTTTTCACATTTCTGTATATAGTTCTGAACACTGGAGATCTAACAGAACACATTCAGGTTTTAATGACTCTTGAAAAACACACATTTTGCATTTTATATTTTCAGCTTCAACTGAGATCTCTATAAAACAAAACCGTAAAATGTATTTTTTCCATATGAGCCAGTGCTTCAAGCTTTTGGTCCTCTCCCCCACCTCTACCCCTCCACAGTGAAAAGCTCTTGTTGGGTTATGCCAGTGGTGCAGTGGACTTTTTTGGATCAAGCTTGGATGAGGACAGCACTTGGCCAACAGATATAGGAAAACATTGCTGGCTATAGTTGTAAACTGGGCCAGAACTAGGGGTAGATAGAAGAGGCACGTGCTAGGGTGCAATGATAGGGGGCACCAGGCTGGTACCTTTTCTCTGTAATTACCCCTAGTTCTGATCCTTGGTTAGGTTTAGTACTAGCATCTGCAGAGGTTTACATCTTGTCCCTCCATCTTGCTGATGGTGGGTGTCTTGCCTTGGGCGCACATGGAGTTGGACCCCTATTTGGGATTTGGTAAGATGGAATGGTAAGCTGGAATGAGTCAGAAGAATAAGGAAAATAATTTAGAAACTCAAAAATATATAATAATAATGACCAATTGCAAAATTGCTAGGAACTGGATGTCTATAACGTACTAAAAGTTACCTAAAAGGTGAACCATACCTTTAAGTGTATGACTAATGCTAAAATATACAGTATTCTCATTGCTGGCTGATGTCCAAGAATATTCCAAGAATACTAACTGATGAACTCATTGTCTCTGTACCCAAAAGCACCCAAATGTTTTTAGGCAGAAGTTACAAAGTATTGTAGGGTCTTGTTCGAGTGAATATATTGGGGTGTACCATCTCAATGTTTCACTGCAGTTTTAAAAAGCCCATAATGCTTTGCAGAAGGGGTGTGATAAAAAGATTTGCTTCAGGGATCAGTCACTTCTACTTACACACATTTTAAAATAATTTTTACTTAAAGTTATAATAGATTTCTGCACTATGCAAAAAAATGTTTTTGGGGAGACAGTCCTTTTAAATTTCAACAATAAATACCAAATCTAAAAATGTAATTCAGGATAGTTCCCTTAAAGAAGGGGTTCACCTTTAAGTGAACTTTTAGTATGTTATAGAATGACTTATCCTAAACAACTTCATCTGAGCTTTATTTTTTTTATTTTTTATAGTTTTTGAATTATTTCTCTTCTACCTTTCCAGCTTTCAGATGGGGTCACTGACCAATAAATCTAAAACAAATGTGCTACAAGGCTACAATTTAACTCAATGCCGGATTGCTAAAATAATTTTGGCCTGAGCAACCATAGATATTCCAGACTGGAGAGCTGCTAAAGAAAAAGCTAAATACTGTAGGTCAAAAACCAAAAACAATAAAAATGAAAACCAATTGCAAATTGTGCCAGAATATTACCCTCTACATCATGCAAAAAGTTAATTTAAAGATGAATGACCCCTTTAAACAAATATATTTTTATTAAACTATAAAACCTTACTAAAATCCATTGCCATTTCTAGATCATACTAAGCAAAACTAAGTCATTGGGTCAGAGTTTGGGATTCACATTTTCTTTGTCTCCCATATATGCAGAACCTCTAATATATTATTGATTAGCTTTCTGTAGATTCAGAGCTGATGCTTTCTGACTTGGACAACGCTGGATGGCTGAATATTCCCAATAAGTGTAGATAACATTTTGGTTTATGCCTGACACTATTAAAAGAAACCTTGATGCTACCAGTGTAAAGATGCACTGGAATTACTTAATTGGACCTCAATAGTGATGCAAGGTGATGACACAGTGTCAGGCATGGCACCAAAGTTCCTTATTTAAAGCCTGCACAGACACTAATGCATTGCACAATTGGATGTCTTAGTTTGCAAGTTCCTGGGTGTGCTGTCAGCTGTTGCTCATTGATTTTCTGGATTTTTACCCTGTTTTGGGCTTTACTTACTGCTGCCTTTCTGGACCTTAGCCTGAAGCTAGACAACAATCTGTTTAACCCCTTTGATACCACGTCATTGGACTTTTCTCTGTTCCCCATGGTATATTTCCTTATTGGTCTGTTCTACTTAGTCCTAATGGCCAACAGCACTGGTAGCTTTGGGTAGCCATTTTCCATTGCATCCCTTCAATAGCAGGAGGGGCTCTGAGATGGCATGATGGTTCCCTGGACCCCCAAATTAGGGATGCACCGAATCCAGGATTCAGTTCAGGATTCGGCAAGGATTCGGCCCTTTTCAGCAGAATTTGGTCGAATCCTTCTGCCCAGCCGAACTGAATCTGAATCCTAATTTGCATAGTGAAATCAGGGAAATAGGGAAATCACGCGACTTTTTGTCACGAAACAAGGAAGTAAAAAATGTTTTCCCCTTCCCACCCCTAATTTGCATATGCAAATTAGTGTTCAGACTGAGTTCGGTATTCAGCCGAATCCTTCACGAAGGATTCAGGGGTTCGGCTGAATCCAAAATAGTGGATTCGGTGCATCCCTACTTCAAGTGCACTAGTAAAAACCTGCAGGCCTTCTTTTTCCCCTGTCAGGTATAAGAAGTGTTTGATGCTTTTTATTAATGATCTGTGTAGTCACTAGTAAACATCTCTTGCTCCAGATTCTAACTCAGTACCACCAAAATCAGGTACAATTAAAGGGGGGTAATTCCAGGTTTATTACAGTGTATTTACCTGTTCCCCACATTTGCTTTTTTGTAAATTAACAGGAATGGAAAGTGTTTTGCGCTTTCATATTAACCCTATTGTGTTTTCTTTCCTATTGTCTTTAAAAGAAAAATCCATATTATTTATGTAGGGTTGATTTTGCTACTGTGTATGTGGTCGCCTTTTTGCATTCAATGTCATTGGCAAATGTACTTTTTGTTCACTTTAGGACTACTAGATGACTTGGGTGTGAGGTCAAGCAGTTTGCCATTAAAGGAACAGTAATACAAAAAATGTTTTTTTTTTTTTAAAAGAATGACAATACAGTATCAATTAGGGTTTTCTTGTACTGGTAAAACTGATGATACCCAGCAGATAACAGATAAGCTCTGTAGTATACAATGGGATTCAGTAGCGATCCTGGAGGGGGACGGGCCCTGGTGCGTGACGCGCAGCCGGGCCCCGCCCCCCTCCGTACAGCTGCATTTGGCCACATTTTCAGCGGCGAACCGACTGCCGGGGGGCCCTGAGGGGGTGCGGCCCTGGCCCGCTCGCACCCCCTGCTCCCCCGGTAGTTCCGCCACTGATGGGATTCTTCAGAACGTTCTACTGTGTATCCTGTGCTTGAATGGCTGCCACATGGCTACACAACAGCTTGTTTATATAAACTATAGTAGAGTTTTTGAAGCAAACACACCAGTTTTATGAGTGCAAGGCAGCAGTACATTACTTTGTCATTCCTTTTAAACACTGTGATTTTTGATGTCCCTGTTCCTTTAAGTCTGCGTCCAAAGTACATGCATGTTAGAAGTATGGTTTTCTTGTGATCAAGGTTCTCTTTGCTTGGAGGTGAAGACTAAAGATTATTTTGGAGATATCATGAACCAAGACCTTTTTGGTTATACATACTGGACTTATCTATCAATAAATAGACCAGACACCACAACATGTCATATTTCATCCTCTTAATGCCCACCTGCATTTTATTATTATCTTTGATTTGAGTATCAAGGATCTACTTGGCTGAAGGGAGATTAATAGATGTGCATGTGTAAAATCTAAGCCTGTCTTTAAACTTGACATGATGACAAATCAGTATTGCTCTGCGACATCTCAAATAAATCGGATCATAATTAAGACATCAAATTAAATAGACTTATTCAAAATGTACATGTCCAGGGGTGTTTGATCCAGTCACCAGCAATGCAGCCAGTTATGAATGCTGCTGAAACAGGCACGAAATGAGCAACTAATTAAGAGTCTGGGTGACATAATTATACTCTTCTTCTTTTCCTCCTCGAGGGGTTGAAAAACAGTTGACAGTTGATTGATTTACCTGTATTGGAGCACATTTGCATATTCACAAGGAAAATGTGTATTCCCTCATGCATTACATTTATTCCGGTTTATTACATTTCTTCCAGTGTGTACAAATGTTGCCTATATGTTTTGGACTGTGTTGGAGGGGGTTTCTTACAAAGGGACACATATTTGGCTGGTTGCACATTGAAATTTCACATTGACACACTGCATAGAATGAATTTTGTCAACACAAGAGATGCAGACAGAGTCAAGCCAATATCCTATCAGTGTTCCACCAACAATCTATATTCATATGGCAGTGCCCCGCCAACAAGCGTCATTTCTACATTCCTGTGTCCTCTTGCTTTTCAGTATATGCTTCTATTGTAGGCAGTGGAACAAGCTATTCTGTTATTATGACCAGACTTCATGTAGAAGTGTTATAGCATGGTGGTTGCTACAATGGTTATTCTTCTAACTATGATAGTGACTTGAAGGGGGGGGGGGGTAGCAAAGCACAGCCCTTGACATATAGCATGGCCACTTCCATATATAATATATGTAGAACACAAAATATCCTTAAAGGAGAAGGAAAGGCTAAAATTAAAGGAACAGTGACGTCAAAAAATAAAAGTGTTTTAATGTAATGAAAATATAATGAAGTGTTGCCCTAACTGTTGTGTTTGCTTAAAGGGATACTGTCATGGGAAAAAAAATTTTTTCAAAATGAATCAGTTAATAGTGCTGCTCCAGCAGAATTCTGCATTGAAATCCATTTCTCAAAAGAGCAAACAGATTTTTTTATATTCAATTTTGAAATCTGACATAGAGCTAGACATATTGTCAATTTCCCAGCTACCCCAAGTCATGTAACTTGTGCTCTGATAAACTTCAATCACTCTTTACTGCTGTACTGCAAGTTGGAGTGATATCAGACCCCTCCCTTTTCCCCCTCAATAGACAAACAAAAGAACAATGGGAAGGTAACCAGATAGCAGCTCCCTGACACAAGATAACAGCTGCCTGGTAGATCTAAGAACAACACTCAAAAGTAAAAACTCACATGTCTCACTGAGACACATTCAGTTACATTGAGAAGGAAAAACAGCAGCCTGCCAGAAAGCATTTCTCTCCTAAAGTGCAGACACAAGTCACATGACCAGGGGCAGCTGGGAAATTGACAAAATGTCTAGCCCCATGTCAGCTTTCAAAATTTAATATAAAAAAAATCTGTTTGTTCTTTTGAGAAATGGATTTCAGTGCAGAATTCTGCTGGAGCAGCACTATTAACTGATGCGTTTTGAAAAAAACATGTTTTCCGATGACAGGATCGAAAAAACAGTTATGGTTGCCACCTGGCTGGTAAAAATGATGCATGGTGCCAATATTATTAATAGGAAAAAACGGCAAGAATATAGGAAGGCCGGTAATTTTTTCCAGAAAAGGTGGCAACCCTAATCACAGTCTACTTGAATCTTTAGTGTTGCTGTTTATTGCTTGCTAGGTTCTCTTATTAGCCATAAAGCTTTCTTAGCAAGGCATGAAAGGAAGCCCTGATTTGCTCAAAATGCAAAATGTTGAAAACCTTAACCGGGGTTCCTTCCCAGGATTAGCATTTAATGGTGGTACTTTTGGAACAGTCACCCTGGCCAAGGAGTGGGGAACAATCAGAAATGAAATTAAATCTGTCCGAAACCTTATTTCCCATCCTATATTTTTATAGTTCTTGTTTCCCCACATTTCCTGAGCTTCCCCCCCTTCACCCCACCCCCATTCCTGTGTTGGCTCCTCCCCCCTGTCTCTCTCACCCTTTGAGCTAGCGCTAGGCTAGGATTTGTGTCATTGCCCTTGCAGAGACGGTATTCCCGTCAGCAGCCGGTTTGGCGCAGATGAAAGACATTGGGGGAAGAAGGAAACTCCAATCAAGCAGCGCAATGAAAGGACCGGGATTTTAGCGCCGGGGACCGGCAAAAGTACAGCGCGCTGTTGGCAACAGAGGGTTTAATCGCCTTGAGTCGCGCTGGAGAGCCAGAGAAGCCATTGGCACAATGTTTTATTGTCTTTTGTGTCCTCTTTTTTTCCCCTCTTCAATCCCCACTGGGAATGTCACTGACAGGCCCGTATCAGTGTCAGAGGGCGGTGCTGTCCTTGCGCTGTGGGGTTAGTTTAGCGCATCAGCGCCCCCTCCTCCTCCTCCCCGTGTTCCTTGCGTCACTGTGTGCGCGTTTCAGAGCGATGCTGCGAGCGGCTGAGGAATGGCTGAGGGATGGCCGCTGCCTGTGTCCTGCTGCTGCTGCTGCCGCTGCTGATGGCCGGGGAGAGGCTGCACCCGCCACCGCTACTGCTGCTCAGCACTGAGTCATCGGACCGGCGCTCTCCGTGGTGCTGAAGTCGCCGAGTGTGTCCTCCGGTGAGGCTGAGAATACTGGGGTTTGTAGCAAAATGATCAATTCATATCGGTCATGTATTAGCTGCCATTCCAGCCTCCCTGTACTGCCCAGTGCATGTTTATATATTTCTATACTGGGTCTGATCTCTAAATAGAAACCCCCCCACCATCAGCTCCAAGGCCCCCCCACGTTGGTGAGTCCCTTTTTGTCCTGACTGTGGCTTATGCTGTCATGGACCTGTGCTGGAACCCGACCCAGATTTGTGAAATACATGCAGCCTGCAGGGATAACATGGTGCTATCTATGGGCAATGGTAATTGTGTGGATTTGCCTACAACAGTCTGGCAATTGTTAAATCAGCCCTGGTTATATCCACTAAAACACCATGTGTATATTGCTAGTGGGTTTTGCACCATACCATCTCTGCAGTGTCTGCACCAGCATTAGATGCCAGGGTAACCACTTGACAAACACTCTTAACAATATATATTCTTATATCATCTATATCCTTAGGAATATATATATCCATATATCAACTATATCCTTAGGAATATATATCCTTATATCATGCATATCCTTAGGAATATATATCCTTATATCGTGTATATCCTTATCAAATATATCCTTATATCGTGTATATCCTTAGGAATATATATCCTTATATCATGTACTGTATATCCTTTGGAATATATATCCTTATATCGTGTATGTCCTTAGGAATATATATCCTTATATCATGCATATCCTTAGGAATATATATCCTTATATCATGTTTATCCTTTGGAATATGTATCATTATATCATGTTTATCCTTAGTAATATATACCCTTATATCATGCATATCCTTAGGAATATATACTGTATATCCTTACATCATGTATATCCTTAGGAATATACAGTATATCCTTATATCATGCATATCCTTAGAAATATATATCCTTATATCATGCATATCCTTAGAAATATATTCCTTATATCACGCATATCCTTAGGAATATATATCCTTATATCATGTATATCCTTAGGAATATATATCTTTATATCATGCATATCATGCATATCCTTAGGAATATATATCCTTACATCATGCATATCCTTAGGAACATATATCCTTATATCATGTTTATCCTAAGAAACATATATCCTTATATCATGCATATCCTTAGGAATATATATCCTTATATCATGTATATCCTTAGGAATCACTAGGGTAGCAATACAGGGTATCTTTAACCTGAACTCTCTTAGCTAGCTTTTAATTACGCCCAGCTAGGGTTGCTGGGATTTGTAGTCAACAACACCATGTTAAGCTTCTGTGTCTCTACAGCTGATATAGAAGTAAAGCTCCTACCAGCTTTTGGAAATATTGAAAATGATCATTCAGCTGCAGCTGCAAAGTTGCAGGTTCAAGGTCTGTGCTTGAGACAGTTCTGCCTCCTCCATCATATCTCAGTGTGAACTGTGAGCAAAATTACATTGCCCCCCCCATCCAAAGGGTGTCTAGGGATAATGGGAGTTGTAGCAGAAGAGGGGGGTGCAGTTTGGAACTTTAACCCATCACCTTCTCTTGCTCTATGGTTGACAGTGTGTTTTATTATGTCATTGCTAACCCGGCAGGCTGAAAAATTAGATTTTTAGAATGATTCTACAATTTTCTGTGACTTGATCAATTGCAGTTTTAACGCTTTTCCGTGCCGACGTGAGATTTCCATTTCCACTGCTGTTATGTCATTCCGTGGGATCTGAGCAATTCTGCAGCGGATTTCTGCCTCATCTCAAACTGATTTCACTTCCAAGCCACTTGGCCCAAAACAGTCCAATAAACTGCTTGGAGATCTTATTCTTTAATATATATATATATATATATATATATATATATATATATATATATATATATATATATATAAATATATGCAAAAAGAAGACCAGCAACACTGAGATCTCTTATGATATACTCAAATCTGTATTGTGAAATCACATGCAAGCCGACGTGATGTTTCGGTCCACACAGGGACCTTTCTCAAGGTGTATATCACAAGAGATCTCGGTGTTGCTGGTCTTCTTTTTGCTTATACTATACATTACCGTGCACCCGAGGGATATTGCAAAGGCAAAGTGCTGCCCTTACCAAGTAATTATATATATATATATATATATATATATATATATATATATATATATATATATAGATATATAGTGAAAAAGGATTGCGGCACTCACCGGGTTTTATTGAAAAAACAAAAAATGTTTTATTATTAAGCCTCAACGTTTCGATCCCCCCCAGGGATCTTCAGATCTTCGTCTCCTGACGAAGATCCCTGTGGTGGATCGAAACGTTGAGGCTTAATAATAAAACATTTTTTGTTTTTTCACTAAAACCCTGTGAGTGCCGCAATCCTTTTTCACTGCTTATTTCCCATGCTGGCACCCAGGTATTAATTTTGTCTACGGAGTGCACCATTCCTTTGGTTATATATATACTGTATATATATATATATACATATATATATATATATATATATATATATATATATATATATATATATATATATATATATATATATATATATAAAAAGTCCAAAGAGGTGCACACCTTCCCTGTCAGTAACTGCCCAGGTGCTGGCAAACAAATAGTAATATATTGTAACAAAAAACCGCACTCACAGGACTTCAAAAAAAGCCGCAAAGGCTGTGATTTATTGATCCGACGTTTCGGCTACAACTCTAGCCGTCCTCTTCCTGAGGACGGCTAGAGTTGTAGCCGAAACGTCGGATCAATAAATCACAGCCTTTGCGGCTTTTTTTGAAGTCCTGTGAGTGCGTTTTTTTGTTACAATATATATATATATATATATATATATATATATATATATATATATATATATATATATCTATATATAGATATATATATATATATATATATATGTCCCCCTCCTCCAGGTTAAATATACTGTCAGGTCGAAGTGTTGTAGTTATCTTGGATATGTTAACGATAATCAACTGTCTTCACCCCCTGATTTCACTTAATGACGTTATTTATGATCTAGTACTGGATCCTGCCCGTGGAGAGGTCCCAAGAGGAGAAGGAGGAGGAGGCTCGATTCTAGCACAGGAAGAAATAGTGGAAGGTCTGCGGCTACTGGTCACACAAGTGGAAACTGTATATATGTCTGTGTGTGTGGGAAGAGCAGCGTGGGAAGCAGATTACTGTAGAGAAGGACATGGTTGGAATAGGCATTGGGCTGGCTTCCTAATATCCCCCCACACTACGAGACGCTGGCAGAAGCAGGCTCATGAAGACACACGTCTTTTGTTGGATATACTTATTATGATATACTTTTGTGTTTTGTATTGCATCGAGATTTACAGACCTTTCCATTTTGTGGCCAGTTTTTTTGTTTTTAACTCTTTGGAAACATCATTGGATTTAAAAGCCAGACGTTCCATTCATTCATGTTTCCCGGAGGAGTTTGATTGACAGAAGGTGTTCTGACAGCGCTGGGAAGTATTCCGTTCAAGAGAAAAGCAAGAGCTAATGGTGCAAGAAGAAAATCACCTCTAATAGTTATTCACAAAAAGTCAGAAGCGATCCCTATCTGGGCAAAATGGGGTAAGTGTGCGTTAGACTGTGTTACACTATTTTTAAACTACAACTCCCAGCATCCACTCCCAACAGCCAGACTTTCACAGCTTATTGGGATTCATAGTTCAGGACAGGTTGCCCTACCCCAGCTCTATACAAGCTTTGCCTTTTTAATTTCTGGATTATATACAAGAACTGTTGACATTACAGATTTGTTTGACAATCAATATGAGATGAGTTTGAATGATGTCTGAGCGTGAGCACTGCTTTCTCCCTAACCAGTGTTTACAATTCAATCTTGAGTCATTTATTGCCCCATAAAGATAACTATGTTTTTCCTGTTAAAAGGCACGTGTTGTGAATGAGTAGACACAGGCATATTTTATGGCAGTAAATGGATGCAATTAATTGTATTGATTGCAGTTGCCAGATACACTGTGCTTGAGAAGGATTGACATATTTGTCATTGCTACAGTTAGCATGGAAAATGAATTGTCCCGCCGCACTAAAACATGAGCCCGACTTTGTCTTTCAGTCTTGTTAGGAATGGCTAACACCATAAATGTGTTCATAGAATAGTCAGGTCATCCAGGTCTGTTGTTTGTTCATGGTAAATACACACAGGGGCTTCGAATTATCTAAAGGTATGGGACCTGTTATTCAGAATTCTCTGGACCTGGTGTTTTCTGGATAACGGGTCTTTTTGTAATTTGGATCGTCATACATTCATTTAAGTCTACTAGAAAATCATGTAAACATTAAATAAACCCAATAGGCTGGTTTTGCTTCCAATAAGGATTAATTAAATCTTAGCTTGGATCAAGTACAAGGTACTGTTTAAATAGAACAGAGAAAAAGTAAATCATTTTTAAATATTTGGATTATTTGATTATAATGGTGTCTATGGGAGACGACCTTTCCGTAATTTGGAGGTTTCCAGATAAACCCCAGCTTCTACTTAAATCAGTGTTGTCTAAAGAGAAATGCAATTGGTGTTCAATTTCCAATATTCTGAATATGAGTACAGTATTAGCTGGATCTAAATTCACATACAGTGTCCATCCAAAAATAAAGTTTCTGTTTGTGCCTTAAAACAACCTATAATGTTAAGTACGGATATAGGGATGTCATCAAATGGCAAAGTATCTTTTCTTTCTTTCGCAACGCAGCAGTTCTGCCCTACTTTACGGCTACGATTCTGGCTATCTTTATAAAGGAGTATTGTGACTACAGTGAAATCAGATCGCAGATAAAGCACATTGTTTACACCGTTAGAGAATGTTGAACCTGTGTCAGGATTAATTAACATATTAAAAGCTTTAGCAAGGCAACGGCACCCATTGACAGCAGTTACAGTTTTTACAGTACATTTGCAGGTGATAATATCCGTTTAAACACTTTAGCACTTTAGCAGAATTGCAGTTCCCAGAATGACCCCCCTCTGCGTGAGAGTTGTCATTCTGCAACAGATGGAGTGTCCCTGCTCCATGATTAATTAAGCACAATGTTACTGTGCCTGAAAAATCTTAAGGGGGTTAAAGGCTGACACGCTGAAATCTAAGAAGCAGCAAGAGCAGCCATTTCTCAAGTTGCACTGGTGACTCTGTGCAGGAATGAATCCAGTCTATTTATTATGTAACCAGAATATGCTCCCATTCCAGCTCAGCCATTGGTTCATAGGTGACGGAAGGAACAGTTTAAATTTGGCACTGGGCAAACACTAGATATTTGGTTGAATTTTAAAGTACCATTGTCTTAATGCATTCCTCATCTAAGATATGCATAATGAGTAATGTTATCATATACACAAAAAACGAACATTTCCATTAAGATGCTTACAGTTCCTTGGGTTGGTTTCTGCAGAATTCTACCACTTCAGGCACAGTGCATACTTTGCTTTTAGAGAGGATTGGTGCTCTGTAGATATATATATATATATATATATATATATATATATATATATATATATATATATATATATATATATATATATAAATATATATATATATATATATATATATATATATATATATATACACAAGGATATATGAGTGATGTTTCAATAAATCGTTGATTTAAAATTTTGGAGAGCTGGTCCATTTTGAAAATACATAAATATATACATTTCAAAACCAGCCTGGTGCACTCAAAACCAACAGGCATCTGCCATGGGTGCTGGTCAAAAAATCAATACATACCCAAAAAACGCACTCCAAGGACTGAATAGTAGTGATGGGCGAATTTGCTGCGAATTTGCGTGATTCGCCGCCAGCGAATAAATTCAAATTCAAAAAAATTTGGTGTTATTGTTCCTTGAAAAAGATAGGCGTTGAAGTACCATAAACTGAGGAGTCAGGATTTATGAACTGATTCCACAGCCCTGTATTTATGTGCCTTTCTGTTTTTTTCCCATTAGATAACAATACTTTCCTGCTTGGATACTAGTTATCCTTTTAGAACAGAGTCAAGTCACAATTGTCATGGCTTTTTATTTTAACTAAAGGCTACAGTAAAAACAGTAAAGGCCAACTTAAGCCCATATTTAAACTCCCAGGCTTTGTATTAGGGGACAGGGCTGCTATAAAGCTTCCAACTTATTTATGCCTTGAAATGTACATCCCCTGTTTTTAAACGATTTACCTTTTGGGGTTCCAGTGACACCCTCTTTTTATATTATATTTTTTATTTATTGCCCACCTCCCTCCTGGTGTAGCACACTGTCATTGTGGATTGTATGATACAAAGCATATTTATGGCTTCTGGTAGTGGGAAGCACATCAATCCATAGAGATAAAATTTCTCTGGCTTTAGTTTTCCATTAAATGGATACTCTCATGACATTATTACATCTTTGTTATCATAACAACATTTAATAGTGTTCTGATTTAAAATCATATTAAAGGATAGGGTTTCATGTACTCATATTGTTTATAAGTTTAATGGACATGTTTTTCTGGCCCCGATGTCCAGTTCTTTCATTGTCAAATCAACCATATAAGTATCTCAGGCATTAGTGTAGTAAATACTAATGAGCCTTTAAAGGGCATGTAAAGTCTAAAATAGAATAAGGCTAGAAATGCTGTATTTTGTATACTAAATATAAACATGAACTTACTGAACCACAAGCCTAATCAAACAAATAATTTATGCTTTCATAGTTGGCTACAGGGAGTCACCATCTTGTAACTTTGTTAAACATCTTTGCAAGACTAAGACTGTGCACATGCTCAGTGTGGTCTGGGCTGCTTAGGGATCGTCATAAACAAAGCTGCTTGAGTTCTGCATGGCTGGGAAGTAAGGCAGGGGCTCCCTCTGCTGTTCATAAGTATGATTGTTTCCCTGCTCAGCAGTTAGGGACCGTCTGACAATTCCACAGCACATCCATAGCAGTAAATGAAGTGAAAATTTCACTGCATACAATCAGTTTAATTATAAAAACGGTACACATTTTTTAATTAAAGTATATTGGAGATAGGTTTCTTTTTCATTAAATAAAGTAAAAATAGGATTTTTTTTTTTTTGCCTTTACATGCCCTTTAAGATAAAGGGTAACTAACCCCACTTTTTCTTGCATATATCCCAAGAACATATCTAAAATCCATGCCATATATGGAATGTCTTTGGCAGAGTTCGAGCCATGTAGAGCATCCCATTTTGTTGCCTGCCATTAAAGGATTCCATTAAGCTCAGAATTTGGGACACTCCTGTATACTTTTCTGACCGCATACCATGGAGCTCTAGCTTATATTAAAGTTGAAGTAGGTTTATATAAAAAATGTAAATGTTTTATAGTAACTTGGATGGTTTTTTTTTTTTGCTATGCTTGGGCTTTTATTGCTGTGATTCAGTGATAATATGTAACTTAAATCTAAGTGTCGGTACCTAGGCCAGCATGAGTATTGCAGACATTAAAAACCAGGTGGGTGTATGTTTGCTGTCCCATTTTATGTAGGACTTTGAAATGTTCACTGATGGGAAGAAACAAAGCAGTGGCTTTTATGTCGCAGCTAGTGTAACCATACAGGTGCAATCAGTGGGACGATTCTCTAAATGGTAGAAGTAAAATTGTGCAAGTGGATGAATGAGAAAGACTTCTACAAAACAAAGATGTCCATTTCCATCCCACGTACCTGTATTATCTACACTGTCTGCTGTGTGGGGCATTCTTTGCATTGCCAGGTAAATACTTTTCTACTGCCATCTTTCTAAGTGGTGTCCTGCAGTCAGAATTGCTTAGTATTTGTCCTGTGCAGGCTTGCTTATCTCTAAATACATGCATAAACGCCTTGTCTGCTACTTGGTAAGTGGAGACCTATTATAAGTAGAAAACCAGGAGTTATAAGACATTACATGATGAAACATTCATCCTATTATATGCATTATAATTTGACCCAGCTTTACTTATGTACTTTGCCTACTTTGCCTACTTTTTCAGTCCTAAGTTAAGTTTAAAGTTTTAAAGTTATCTGTAAATGTATTTTTATTAGAAGTAATCTCTCTGGTGGATTACATTCTCTGCACTGCCAGCTCAGACTGCTAACACAATGTAGCAGAAGCCAGCTACATCTGCTACATTGTTTTAAGACATGGATAAACCACTGCTGCCTTCAGAATATAGGATAAATACCTTTAAGCAGTGGCGTAACTATAGAGGAAGCAGAACCCGCAGTCACAGGGGGCCCCGGATTGTGGGGTTGACTTCCTCTATAGCTAATTAAAAAAAAACTCTATTACCTGCGGCTGGGAGAGGACGGAGTCATGGAGAGGAGTGGGTGGGGCAGAGGTGGGGTGTGGGCGGAGGCAGAGCAAGAACGGGAAGTGGACGGGAGCATGGGGATGCGCTGAGCCTCTCTGAAGATTTTTTTGCAGGGGGCGACACACTCTAGTTATGCAACCGACTACTGAACAACTATGACTAGTAAAAATGTATCTTGTCTGCTGTCAGCCTTTGTGCTACTGTTTAGTATGTTGCATCAATTTCAGGAAGATTCTTGGTTTTATTATTGCTGGTTATATAGAGCAATGTGGAGAAGCACCCCTAAAAACATACCACAGCTCACCTGGGTGCAGGTACCATTAAGTCAATAAAGCCCCACAGCAATGGACTCATCAGGTCAGTTGTATATTATTTATTGCATAATAGGTGACCAGAATGTTGGCCAGCGTTTTGTACAACAAATAACTTGATAATCTGAGCTGAATGGTGCTTTAAAAATGTATATGTGTTTTTAGATTTTATTTTTCCCTTTGAAACAATTTGTGTTGTGCCATCCTTCATGTATAGTGTTCTTTTCTGTAATAAGTACACTACACACCCGGAATCTACTAGTGGTGCTGGTTCTCCGTTGACCCGGCACGGCCCCTTAACAACAGCAACTTCTTGTTTACGGATCCGCACACACACAAATTACTGCAGTGGGGAAAGTGCCCCTTCTTTAATGGTTTATATCATCACCAACATCAACGTTTCAGGGGTACAACATAGGGAGGTCATAATGAAGGAAGGTTGTACCCCCTGAAACATTGATGTTGGTGATGACATAAACCAATAAAGAAGGGACACTATCCCCACTGCAGAAATTTGTGTGTGTGCGGATCCGTGAACAAAAAGTTAGTGTCCTGTTCTGCCATTAGATAAGAGAATTATTTGGAAATGTTCTTATTTTGCATTCAAGGGTCAAACATTGAAACCAAGGTTAAAAAAAACCCTGAAGCTGTGAGACAGTGATGTTAAAGGAGATCAAGGAGAAGAGAAGAAATAAGTATGTTGTTGACATAAATGCATAGTTGTAGGCCAGCGGAATTGATTCTAGTGATTTATTGTGGACAGAGAAAAGGAGAAACCCAAGGGCAGGTTCTAATGGAATTGCCAGCAAGGGGTACTTACATGTGTACCTTGAAGTGCTGATATTATAGAAAGAAGCAAAGAGGTAGGACATTTTACAAGTTAGGATATTGCTCCAAAGGGAAGGCACTGTTTTTGGACTGTGTAACAGCAATCCAGAAGTGAAACAGCCCAGTTTTTTTAAGGGATATATGAACAGACTTGATCAATCTAAAATGTGTACAGCCTTTAGAGAGAGTAAACCAAAATCTTGGCACAGCTCTGAGAACAAATGTTATGATATGTGCACAGACATGATCAGTATTCAGGAAATGATGAGGAAATTAGAAAAAAAACACAAAAAAATGCACCAAACACAGAAGGAGCCAAGGAGAAATCAGCCATTAAAAATGGAGGGTACTCTCCATGCTCAAAGACTGTTCTTTGTAAATTAGTTACATCACTAGGTGCAAAGTGGGTGAAAAATTGCACCCATTTAAATGACATTGCTATTGGTCTTTTACTTGCAATGTGAGTGCGCTTCACAGGTTTTCACCTGCCTTTGAACATATGATGGTGTAACACAGAGCACACTGGAACAAGGTGGCTCATTGTGTGTTGCACCTATAAGCAGTGTCGGGCTGGGATGTCTGGGGCCCACCAGGAAACCACATTGCAAGGGCCCACCCAGTACAAAATAGTGCCCACAAATAATATCAAAATCAACATTTTTATTTATTATTATTAAAAAAAAAAAAAAAAAGAAACTGGAATGGCCTAACAATATTAAATTAAAATATCTTCTTCAATTCTCCAGTTTGGAATTTCAGCACTGATCTGGTTTCTAGAGTCAACCAGGCAGTGATCTGAGTCAGAAGAAGGCAAATAATATGAAAACTATACAAAATAAATAATTAAGTCCAATTGAAAAGTTGCTAAGAATTGGCCATTCTATTACATAATAAACGTTAACTTCAACGTATTGTATATGATCCAAAATTATTATTATACAGTGAGCACAATCGGATAGTGAGAGATAACATTTCCAGCACATTATTTAGTCTAAGGCACTGGATTCAGGGACAGCGCCGGATTTCTTTGCCGGCCGCGCAGTCCGACCAGGCGGCCGCGCGGTCCTATCGCCCGCCTACACTTTCCCTTCCCATCGCGCGGTCGAAAAAACGCCGGCGCAGCTGGTGTAATTGAATGGGGACGCACACGTCCCCATAATGCGGCTCGGCGGCATGTTCTTGCCACCCTAGGCCAGGGCCTATGTGGCCTTGCCACAAATCCAGGCCTGTTCAGGGACAACAAACACATTCTCCGCAGGAAGAGGCAGTGGCACTTGCACTTTAAAATCATTGAGAGGCAGTGGGTTCTGGAACCCCTGGCATTTTATATACACTCAGGGCAATGAAACAAGGTAAATGCATTAACAATTTCATTTATAATCCACCCAGAACATTTGTTAGAATAAAAACCATAAACGCGTTATGTATCACTCCTCAGAAAACAAACTAGGATACATACAGATACATACATACAGAGCTACATGTTTAAGGCTGAATATTTGCAGCCAAAAACAGTATAGCTGTAAATAAAATGCGCAACACTTTACTCACGTATTCTTTTTTTTGTTGTTTCAAGCTTCTTTTATTCTTTTGTCTTCCCCAATCCCCTCACTATCTATTTGCACTTTTCTTCTTTCAGTATTTCTGCTCTTGTGCTTCCATATTTTCCTCTCTCGCCTCTTCCTGTGATTACCCACCTTACTACACTCTGTACTCAACTCCTAATGCCAAAAATTCAAAAAAATCGTGTTTTTTTAGTATAAAATCGGAATTTTAAAAAAACACAAATGTTTCCGAATTTATTATATCCTGAGGATGGAAAAAGTCTGAATCCGAAAATCCGCCATCTCAGACCTGCTGAGGTTGCAGATAAGTCAATGGGGCAAATTCACTAACCTAAAAAATTCACCAGCGACGGCTTCGCTCACTGCGCAACACTTCGCCAGGTGTAGATTCGCCAGGACAACGCTAATCCACTAAAATCCGAAGTTGCGTCCAGGGCACTGAACACTGGCAAAGTTGCACTAGCGTTGCCTAACTTGCATACGGCGGGAACTTAAAGTTGAATGTACGTACATGTTGCAGCAAATACATTACACAAGTCCAGGGAACGTTAAAATAAAATAGTTGTTATATTGCCCTACACATGAGCCCAGTGTATAGTTTATGTGCCATATGTTATGAAATGTAGGGGGGGGGGAAAGCCGGTTACCCCAACAAAAAATGAAAAGTTGCCAGCATTTTTTGGGACTTAGAAAAATTTTCAACTATTGTATTTAGGAACTCCTATCTACTCTATTGCACTTCACCTGGTCTGAGGTTGCGAAGTCTGGCGCAAGAGGTAACGTTCAGTAAAATCCGCATCTATGAATTTGCGTAGTTACATCCATTCACCACAGCGCAAATTTGCCAGGCGTTAGGGAGCGAAGTACCGCTAAAGCCGATCTCCTTCACTAGCGAAGAAGCGACCGTTAGTAAATTGGCAAAGTAAATTTTCGCCTGCATTAGTCACTTCACCCTTTAGTAAATTTGCCCCAATGCGAGAAGTCCCAAAGATTTTTCGCTGGGTTTCGTGCAATAATCTGAAGTTTTCAGAAAAAAGTTTGAAAAAATCGGAGTTTAAGGGTGGAAATTCAGAAAAATCACGAATACAATTGGTAAATTGTATTGATAAATAAGCCGGAAAAACCCGTGCGGATTTGGTCGGAGTTTTTTTCAGAAAATATTTAACATTTTTTTAAAAACCCTAACCCTAAAAATGTAACATACTTTAAATTTTTTTTATCAAAGTCCGATAAATTCGGACTTTGATAACCCCCTAAAATTTGACCTTTGATAAATAACCCCCTGTGTCTTTAAACTGTCCACCTGGTGAGTCACTAGAAACTGCTGGTTATATAAATAATTTTAATATTTTTACTCTCCCAAATTTTCTGTAAGGAATAAATTAGTTGGGAAAAAAATCATTCTCGCCTAAATGGATGTATAAATCGAGGAGCTTTCTGTTTTATTTGATTTAACTGGAATATAATTCATTCCTTGTGGTAGAGATTTTAACGCCGTTCTATACTGCGTTACTGGCAATTGGCTAAAAGCTATTTTGTATATTTCCATCTTTTTTAATGCAGGGATTACAGCAGCAGTTTATCATAAGCAGATAAACTATAAATTGGCATTTAGTTAAGCTGCGCTAAACGCACGTATACCATGTGACTCCCCTCTTTTTTTTTTTTCCGGACCACTTTAAAAAAATGAATTGTTGCTGTATTTCACTAGAGTGACTTCAAATTGCCCTCTCAGTGCAATCAGAATGGATTCATTGATATTTATTTTTAGCCTCCTATAATAAACCTACCAGATTTTCAGTGAAATTTAGAGAAAAATATGGCTCGTGTGAAACTTTATCGATAAACCACTTCCACTGTCACCAATCACAGGCCCATATTTCTGTCTCCTACCTTAAAATTGTAATTCGCGTATTTTGTTCCGCAGAGATGCTGCAATATAATTATATATATATATATATAAATATCCAAATTATCCCAAAAGACAGGCGACTTGATTAAGGTCTTTGGTGGAGACTGAAATGTTGGCTTGTGATTTTAAATAAAACATTATAGTTTAATACTTTAAAGGGGGGGGCGGTTTAGCTTTAAGTGAACATTTAGGGGCAGATTTATCAACGGTCGAAGTGAATTTGATGGAATTTTCAAAGTAAAAAAATTTGAAATTCAAAGTAATTTTTTCGACCATCGAATAGGATACTACGGCTTCGACTTCGAATTCGATTAGAAGTAAAATAGTTTGAATATTCGACAATTCGATAATCTAAGTACTGTCTCTTTAAAAAAACCTTCGATTTCAGTACTTCGCCAAATTAAACCTGCCGAAGTGCTATGTTAGCCTATGGGGACCTTCTACAACCATTTTCTAAGTCTTTGCACATCGAAGTAAAATCGTTTGATCGTGCGCTAAAATCGTTCGAATCGTTCGATCTAACGATTTTACTTCGATCGTTTGATGGCCAAATTCTGTGAGATATACTTCGACTTCGATATTCAAATTCAAAGTATTTTAATTCGATGGTCGAATTTCGAAGTATTTTACACTTTAAAATTCAACCCTTGATAAATCTGCCCCTAAGTATGTTATAGAATGGCTAATTCTAAGCAACTTTTCAATTGGCCTTCATCTTTTCTTTTTTTTAATAATTTTTGAATTATTTGCCTTCTTCTTGACTTATGAATTATTTGTATAAAATGGAGTCTATGGGAGATAGCCTTTCTGTAATTCAGATCTTTCTGGATAACGTGTTTCCAGATAACAAATCCCATAACTATATAGGTCGCTAACAGAAAACCCATTTGCATTGCCAACAAAAGTTCACATTGTTAACAATTTTGCAAACCCTTTGCCCCTCACATGACAGTAGGATAGTAATTGTGAATTTGATAGTTTACGATGGTGCCCAGTGTTTGTGATAAAAATTCTTAATGAAAAAGTTGCTAAAACTTCTAAATCTTCGGATTATTGAATGAAACCCAGCGCAGATCGGGATATCAACGGGACATCTGCCATTGACTTCTAGATGAAGTCTAGAAGTTGGTGTTTTTTTTCTACAAAAAATTGTGTTTTTCCCTACATAAAAAAATCAGACTTTAATAAATAACCCCCTAAATCTGCTAAAAAATAATGTTAAACATTCATTTAACCAATAGGATTGTGTTGCCTCCAATAAGAATTAATTATATCTTAGTTTCGATCAAGTACAAGGAAGGCCTGCTTCAAATCATCCCATAGATTTTCCTTGATATTCAAGTCGTGGGACTGTGACGGCCATTCCAGAATATTGTACTTCTCCCTCTGCATAAATGACTTTGTAGATTTCCAAGTGTGTTTAGGGTCATTGTCTTGTTGGAACATCCAACCCCTGCGTAACTTCAACTTTGTGACTGATGCTTGAATATTATCCTGAAGAATTTGTTGATATTGGGTTGAATTCATCTGACCCTCGACTTTAACAAGGACCCCAGTCCCTGAACTAGTCACACAGCCCCACAGCATGATGGGACCTCCACCAAATTTGACAGTAGGAAGCAGGTGTTTTTCTTGAAATGCAATGTTCTTCTTCCGCCATGCAAAGCGCTTTTTGCCATGACCAAATAACTAAATTTTTGTCTCATCAGTCCAAAGCCTAAATGAGCTTTTGAATACAACAAGCGACTGTTTGTGGCGTGAGTGCAGAAAGGGCTTCTTTCTCATCACCCTGCCATACAGATGTTCTTTGTGCAAATTGTGCTGAATTGTAGAACGATGTACAGATACACCATCTGCAGCAAGATGTTCTTGCAGGACTTTGGAGGTGATCTTTGGGTTGTCTGTAACCATTCTCACAATCCTCCGCATATGCCGCTCCTGTATTTTTCTTGGCCTGCCAGACCTGGGTTTTACAGCAACTGTGCCTGTGGCCTTCCATTTCCTGATTACATTCCTTACAGTTGAAACCTCAGTTTTTCACATTTGATTTAATTCCATACAACTGAATACTGCTTCACTAAAAATCTTTGTTCAGAAAACTCCCCAGTACTCAGATGTTCCTGGCAAATGAAAGACATACCAATGTTATCTTTTTTTGTTGAAAGTGGAGTAAACTCCACTGAGAGGGGTTCCCAAACTTTTTCTTATGACTGTATACAGTATAGTGCCGTTAATTTGACTCTTGTATTGCTACGTGGATTTTTGTGGGAAAAAAGCAGGTGAAATGATTTGTAATAAAATTATTTTGTTCAATATTTATAATTTTAGGGGCAGATTATCAAAGGTCAAGGTGAATTATTGAATTGAAAAAATTAGAATTTCGAGCTATTTTTGTGTACTTCGACTAGGGAATAGTCCAAATTCATTTTGGATTTTGCAAAAAATGTGAAAATTGAAATATCGAAATTTATCATGTACTGTCTCTTTAGAAACTCGACTTCGACCATTCGCCATCTAAAACCTTCCGAATTGCTGTTTTAGCCTATGGGGGACCTCCTAGAACCTATTTGGAGTCATTTGGTGGACTTTAAAAAATCTAAGTTTTTTTTGGGGAAAAACATCAAATCGAATTCAATCGAATGCGCTATTCCTTCGATTCGAAAGATTCAAATTCGGCCGAATACGGACCTATTCAATCAAAAAAAAATTTGGTTGGTCTTTTTGAAGTTGTTTTAGTTTGAAATTCGACCCTTGATAAATATGCCCCTTAGTGGAATGTCTCATGTTACAAAATATAAGGGAGGAGAAGTTTAGAATGCAGCATACTGTATGTGTTTTGACGTTGTTGTCTAAATAATGGTTGTATTATGGTGTTTTGAAAGTCATTGTACTGCTTGGTCAGGAAAATGCTATGGGTTTTACAAACTCAGTTGTGCTTTTTTATATATAAGAACATGTTTACATTCTATTGTCTATGTTATGTTATGTTACATCTATATTTTATGCTACAGAACATTAATTTACACAATAATTCAGGCAGATTTAGGTCATCCTTTAAAAAAAAATATTGAATGCATCCTATTTAACGCTATAAATATTTTGGACCCCATTAATCTTTATAGCCAATTTAAATGTACTGTATATGGCATATATATATATTTGTGCTATGCTTATTTATTAAATATACCGTAGGTACATATCCCATAGCGTCCATTTTAAGCAAATCATTCTAGTTTTAAAAACAATTTCCTTTTTCTCTACAATAATAAAACAACACTTTGCACTTGATGGTGACTAAGCTGCACAAATTTATATCGGTGGCAAAACAGTCCTGTTGGGTTTATTATTTTTAGCAGACTTCAGGTATAGTGATTTTCAGATATTGACAGCACCAGTCATGGATTCCTTTGCTTAAAATGCCTTTATTGAGACATGGGTTCAGACCCCAATAATGGAAAATTGTGAGTGAAAAACCATGGAACGTGCATCAGGCCCTAAAGAATTGGGAGGCTACAGGTGCTGACTAAGAAACCTAATTCAGGTATAGTGATCCAAACTACAGAAAGATCTCTTATCCTTATCCTGAAAACCAGGTCCCAAGCTGTCCGAATAATCAATCCTATACCTCCCTCCATGTCTGGAATGTTACAGTTTAACTGGGAATCCTGCACAGAGCTTCACATCATTGTTTAAATCCCGTCAGGCCCCTCCTTAACAGTTCCAAAGACAGACAGGCTGTATGAGTCAGTTGTGAATCACTGCAGCTTTCCTTCAGAAACAATACTTAGTTGAGTTATTGCTTAGAATAACTGGTGTATATATATATATATATATACATATATATATATATATATATATATATATTAGGGATGCACCGAATCCAGGATTCGGTTCGGGATTTGGGCAGGATTCAGTCTTTTTAAGCAGGATACGGATTCGGCCGAATCCTTCTGCCCGGCATATGCAAATTAGGGTTCGGATTCGGCTCGGTATGCGGCCGAATCCAAAATAGTGGATTCGGTGCATCTCTAATATATATATATATATATATATATATATATATATATATATATATATATATATATATATATATATATATATACTTCCCCAAACTCCCAGCACTCACGATAAATACACTCACGTCACCTGGGTGCACGCTTCACAAAGCTGCATACAATCCTCCCCGGAAGAAGCCGCACTGCTCGGGACTTATCAAAAAAATATAGGTGTTTATTAGAAAACTAACGTTTAGGCTGCAACATCAGCTTTGACAAAGTGGCCACACCCCATGTCTATTTTACAAAATGAATGAAGTGAAAATTGAGGTTGTGAAAGTTTGAACACTTTTCTGTGTTTTTTCTGTGTTATTACAGTATTGCTTATGAAGCTAATGAAGGTGAATTACCCTTTAAAGGGGTTGTTCACCTTCCCAACACTTTTTTCAGTTCAGCTGTTTTTAGATTGTTCCCCAGAAATAAAGATTTTTTTCAATTATTTTCCGTTACTTATTTTTTTTACTGTTTTTCCACAATCTAAGTTTAAAGTTGATTGTCGGTGTCTGTTGTGTTTGAGTCTGGCAGCTCAGTAATTCAGGTGCAGATTCTAAACTATTACAATTTTGCAACATTTAGTTGATCCATTTCTCAGCAGCATCTGTGGAGTATTAGCAACTATTGTATCAAGTCTAACAGCTGCCTGTAATGATACCCAGAGATTCTGCTCAGCAGGGACAAAGATATCAACTCAATGTATCAATTTAGAACAGTTTACATGGTCGGCGACCCCCGCACCCAGAGCTGCTTTAGAAGGTGAAAAAAATACACTTTACTAGGCGCAAACTCGCTGTGAATTTGCGCCATTTCGCCGATTTTTAACCGTTTCGCGAATTTTGCTGGAAATTTGCGAATTTTTCAGGCGCAAATTCGCCCATCACTACACTTTACACTTCAATATTAGAAAAACTGTGACACACAGAAAATGGAAAGTAATTGTAAAAAGTCTTTATTTCTGGTGATCTATCGGAAAACAACTAGTTGTTTGAAAATGAACCACCCTTTTAAACTGTGAGCTAAGTTCTCCAAAGAGATCTGCTTATCTTAGATTGTTACAAAAGTATCTATTCTGGGCTCTCTGCAAAAAGCCAATTAAGTAAGAAACTTTGTATCTTTTTCTGGCTGTTCAGTGCAGGTGATCAAAGAAAAAGTCTGGACATTTCAGTAACAAACCCGGCACTGTGGGTTGAGCTGTCAAAACCGGGACTGGTCCGCAGTTGGGAGGTGTATATATATATATATATATATATATATATATATATATATATATATATATATATATATATATATATATATATATATATATATATATATATATATATTGTGACATCAAGGTAGCTACTAAGACCCTAGGTCACAGCACAGATTAAGCACAGAATATGTCAGAATCTGACACCAACTTTCTCGTTTTAAGTGCAGTTTGGCTGACATTTATTTGGAACAAAATCCCCTTCTTAGCATACTAGCTTCACATAGGATTAACAGTTGGTTCAACACCCACATTGGTGTACACATTAACACAACTTTACAGCACTTGCATCTTTCAAGTTACACAAATCCCAGAATCCTCTGTTGGACTCACACTTGACACTCCACTCGCCAGTCTTTCGACACTCTCTCCAAACACTCAGGTCAGTGGGGAATCACACTCAATCTCCTTCCCAGCTACACACACACAATCACACCTCCTTCCTGCATTTGGAGGTGTCCATGGCCCCTCCCCCTGCAAACTAGAATCCACAATTGGACCTTATTTATTATTTTTAAAAAAAGCACGCTTTAATCAGATCGGGGACAAACAAGAAAAAAACGATCGAAAATCCAAATTGTACGATTTATCCCAAATCGCTTAATTTTTTCTGGTGTTTTCCCCGAAAAGCCTAAATTTTTCGAATCTTTGACCCAAAAGTCCATAGTCAGATTTTTGGGCTAATTCCAGCACAGACTACAGAAACTTCCAAATAGAATAGGAACCTCTCCCATTGACTTATATATAACTCGGCAGGTCTGAGATGCCGGATTTTTGAATTCTGACTTTTTACATTATCGGGAGAGGCTTTTTTTTTTACTATATATTCCAAAATTTTAGTGAAAAAAAATAATTTTTGATTGATAATATATGATTGTTTCCCTGCCCATTTAGGGACTGTCTTACAATTCCTATCCACAGCAGTAAATGAAGGGAGAATTTCACTGGATACAGTCAAGTTTCTTGTGAAAACTTAATTAAAGCATATTGGAGATTTATTTTTCATTAAAGAAAGTAAAAATGAGATTTTATTTTTTTTTTTTGCCTTTACATGCCATTTAAAGGGATTGTTCACCTTTAAATTAACTTTTAATATGGTGCAGAGAGTAATATTCTGAGACAATTTACAGTTATTTTTAATTTTTTTATTATTTGTGGGTTTTTGAGCATCTCTCTATTTGCATTTGGTTGCTAAGGTCCAAATTACCCTAGCAACCGTGCATTGATTTGATTAGGTTCTACAATATAAATAAAACAGGACCTGAATAGAGAGATAAGTAATAAAAATTAGCAATAACAATATATATGTAGCCTTACAGAGCATTTGTTTTTAGATGGTGGAAAGAGTCAGAAGAAGAAAGCAAATCATCTAAAAACTATAAGAAAGAAAAAATAATGGCCAGTTGAAAAGTTGCTTAGAATTGGCCATTGTATAATATACTAAAAGTTTATTACCATTTGAAAGCGAAGCACCTCTTTAAATAATTTTAGTTCTGTGCCCCCAATTTGGAGTTTTCATTGCAATCTGATTGCTTGGGCCATACACAGACAGATTCTTTAGACCGATTCGGAAGCTTATCTGCCAGTGTAGGGGGGCTTTCAACGGGTCTCCCTGATAGATATCTGGCCAAGATTTTGATCGGGAAGGTTGGATTTTTCTGGCGATTGAGGACCGCATCGGCTAGTTTATATGGTCCTCATCCCGTCCATGCCCAGTCTCTTCATTGTAATCTGAGGGCTGAAAGTTCGGATTAACCCAATATCGCCCTGCTGTTGTAGTTTGATTATCTGGCTAAAAATGAATAGCAGCAGGATTATTCTGCTCTCTGGATGCAGGAGTGAGTGAAAATCACTGCTAGGTACAATGGAGAAACAATGCAATGGTTCCGTTTCCATTAAATGACCCTAATACCTTTGTGTCTCGTTTTTATTTTGACTCTTGGAAATAGAAAGAGATGAATAGATTACTATTATTTTAAATATCCCCCTGCAAAGAGTCTATAAAAGGATTATTATTGGCCTAGAAGGCCAGTGGCATAGCTTGAGGCCGTTGAATGTGCCATTAGCTGTAAACGGCATTTTTACTGCCAGAACAGCCCTCTTGGCTCTCTAATATCATGTAATGAGAGACACCGTAACTCTGTGCCAGTATTGGTTTGTAATGTTATATTTTATTAGAAGAGGTTATGGTTAGAAAGGAGTATGTTCTCAAGCTTTATTCATTTCATCACGAAATCACAGCCATTTAGAACACTTTAATATAATGGGACCTGGTGCTATTAATTTTAAAAAATCAGGCCTACATCCATTCCTGTGATTTTTCTATTATAAGCTCCCGCAGTGACCACTATAAATGTGTTTTATTGTGTTTCATACTAGAAGGCTTCATGATTTATTTTTGTGTTTCATGCTAGAAGACTGTATGATTTCCCTGCCTGTTCTCCCATGGGAAGGTTATGTTCCAAGGACTCCAAGGCAGTGTGTGAACTTTAGAGGTCTGTGTGTGATATATAGCAAGATCCACTGTAAATATTTGGCATTCCTGGTGTAAAAATGTAGCCAAATACATAGGGTGCCACCTTTTCTGCACTCCCTGCATCGGACTGGGTGGTCTGGGGCCCCCTCAGCCCCAGCGGTGAGGTCCCCCCAGCTATAACCCTCCTCTCTCCCAGTGTGTACCTTGGTTTCTCTTTTTGCAGCTTCAGTCAGGGCCTGGGGGAGGTCAGGTGCAGGCCTGGACTGGCAATCTTTGGGTTCTGGCAAATGCCAGAGGGGCTGCTATAAGGTGCCATAGAAAGTCAGTATTTAGTGGGCTGGTGGGGGCTGTTTGGGCCTCTGTGTGGGCTGATTGTGTACCTAAAAAGCCAGGGCCTGTTATAATTCTCAGTCCGGACTTGGTCAGGTGGCAGCACCCAGGGCTTCGGTGGGAGTGGATCTGGCTCGCAGGGCCCACTGGGTTTTTTCCCCGGTGTCCTGCCAGCCCAGTATGACCCTGAATACTTCCTATGTATTCTATATTACTTTCCCATTATTAACATAGGCATTATGGCATAGTCCAGCATTGGGTCAAGCACCTGCAGAGTGGTCATGTTTTTGGTGAGAATGAGAATCGATTAAAGTGCAGGCTCTAATATTTGAAAATGTGTCCCCTACTTCCAGAGGGTGAGTCAAGCCTCAAAGCTGCCCTGAGACAGCCACTGTCAAGCCCGGATTCCACTCTGCAGCGCCAAGGCCGTGTCGCGCCGAAGGGTCCTAGCGCCCGTCGAAACTTGGTTGTTCAGCCTCTAGTGATGTAACTTCTGGTTTACATGGTTCTTGGGTCTGGATTAAATTTAATCCTTACCTGTAAGGGCCTGGAACACAGGCAAAGCTGGTTGCAGGCCAGAGTGGGCATTGGTTTGACTGACTGCATACCTCCCAACATTTTGGAAATAGAAATAGGGGCAAAAAGATTTGTCGCACGGAGCATGACAATTTTTTGACCTCGCCCATTTTATGGCCACTACAACCCCCTAATATCCATGTTCATTTTACAAAATTTGCCAGGTTATGAAAGTTTGAACACATTTCTGCAGTTTTTATGTGTTATTACAGTTTTGTTAATGAAACGGATTGCCCTTTAAGCTGCAAATCAATTTCCCCAAGAGACCTGCTTATCTTATATTGTTACAAAAGTATCCAGGTATCTATTCCGGGCTCTCTGCCAAAAGCCAATTAAGTTAGAAACTTAGTATCTTTTTCTGGCTGTTCAGTGCAGGACATCAAAGAGAAAGTCAGGACATTTCAGTAACAACACCGGGACTGTGGGTTAAGCTGTAAAAATCGGGACTGTCCGCTCAAAACGGGACAGTTGGGAGGTATGCTGACTGGCCTGCACAGGACTCTTCCTCCATACCAAGAGAGACCACAGTTAAAGCATTGACAAAGCAAGATAAATACAGGCAAACAGCAACAGAAAAGGCCATTTGCAAAGTTGCTCTGGCAAATGGACGTTACTCCGCAAATTCACAAGTTCAAAAAACGCTGGCGACTTTTCCTTTTTTCAGGGTGATTGGCTGTAAAAGTCCTAAAAATTGGGTAACGGGTTTCCCCCATACATTTTCTAACATATGGAACATTATTTTACAGTGGGCTAATGTGTAGGACATTAACAACTCTATTGTCTTTATTAAGGTTCCCTGGACATGTGTAATTAAGTGGAAATGTAATGTTTTTGCTGCAACTTGTAACATTAAGACGTCCAACTTAAAATTTCCCGCTGTATGCAAATTTGCGTTAGGCAGAATTAATAGCTAGCGCATCTTCACTTTGATTTGCTCACATTGCCGAAGTAACGCTAGTGAGAATTCGCTAGCGTCCATCAGGCAGGACGAAACTTTTGCATTTTAGTAAATTATCATTGTCCCAGCGAATTTTCACCTGGCGAAGTGTTGCGATGGGTGCGGAGCCGTCTCTGGCGAATTTTCACCAGGCAGTAAATTTGCCCCATGGAGTGGTGGCAAATGAAACATTTTACGTGGCATGGAGCCATACAATGCCACGTAAGGTGTATCAAAATCTTCCCTGTGTGTCCAGTAGAATTCCCATTCCTACAATGAGTAGCAGATGGTATGAGATATTTTATCTACTACTGTAAATGATGGACCATCAAAACATTTGTGCGAGTCTTCTCCCGCTGTTTGTCAAATATATGCACTGCCTTTTCAGCAGTTAAAATTATAGATTGTGGTGCATGATTAAAACAAAGATTAAAAAAAAAAATAATAATAAAATAATTGCAAAAATCATTGAGAACTCCTTGGCATTTTATGTGGCAGTTGTTTCTTCGGCTTGCTAAACTTCATTGTATAAATCACTCTGCTAATTGATCCTTTTAGTGACTCAACACCCTGCAGTGATGTAAATGATGGGTTTAAACTAGGATAGATTCTCTGACCACTGAGAGATCTTTCATTTGAAGCAACGTAGGGGGTTCTTCACAGTCAGGACAGTGAGGTTGTGGAATGCACTGCCGGGTGATGTTGTGATGCTGATTCAGTTAATGACTATAAGAATGGCTTGGATGATTTCTTGGACAGACATAATATCAAAGGCTATTGTGATACTAAGCTCTATAGTTAGTATAGATATGGGTATATATAATTTATGTGAAAGTAGGAAGGGGTGTGTGTATGGATGTTGGGTTTTCATTTGGAAGGGTTGAACTTGATGGACTTTGTCTTTTTTCAACCCAATTTAACTATGTAACTATGTAACTGTGGTCTGACTAGTCAGTTATAAAGAACTGTTGTTAAAGTGGCCATACACAGAGAGATCCGCAATGTCGCCAAACGAGCGGATCTCTCCCCGATATTCCCACCTTAAGGAGGGCAATATTGGGCTGGTCCAATCATGGGGCCTAGGGCCCAACGATTGGATCATGCTGAAAGGTATACGAGCAGTCGGATCGAGGGAGCGCATCTGTTCATTGATGCAGTTCCACGATCCGATGGGATTTTTACCCCTGCCTGAACGACATCTGGCCGACTCTTGGCCAGATATAGATCGGGGAAGCCCGTCGGAGGGCCCCATACTCGGTCTGTCTGCAGCTATTATCGGTCTGAGTATGGCCACCTTTAAAGTGAGAGACAATTCATTTTATTACATCGCAAACACAAATTTGGCGATAACTGTTTAAGAATTAATATCAAAACTTTTCCGGTTTACTGAATCTTTGGCCACTGTTACATATTGCTTTCAGACACAAAGTCTTAGATGTAAATGACTTTCTAATGACCCATATATTCGGCTCAATGCCAATATTCTAGTCCTACTGCTTCTACCCAGTGTCAGATTAATTATTTCATTGTCCCTGGGCTGCACCCTGGCTCTGCCCCTGGCACTAAGCCACCATGGAATTAAAGTGACATAGTTAACCACCTTTATTGGTCATATGTAAATTCAGGGCTGGATTTACATAGTGGGCACCCCTAGGCAGGGGTGCTTCGCCAATGAGGCGAGTTGAGGCCGTCGCCTCAGGCGGCAGCGCCCCACTAGGTACCAGGGGCAGCAAATATGCTGCTCCTGGTACTTTAAGAGCAAATTTCTGGGCGAGGGGGGGCAGCAGCAACTGCTGCTGCCTCAGGCAGCGGAGGGGCCAGGATCGCCCCTGCCCCTAGGCCCATTGCCATTTGTCGCCTCAATCCCCTCCCCTTTATTCGGGCAAATGGGGATTGGTGCATGGGAAATTTAAAAAACTATGGTATCTCCTGCACATCCCCAGTGTTTCTCAACCAATATGGGTGTGGTTGGCCTGCCACCCTAGGCCCGGGCCTTGGTGGTCTTTCCACAAATCTGGGCCTGTGTAAATTGCAGCTGTCCATTCCATTAAGTGGAATAATGCAGGCACAATGTGCCCTGGTTTTGTACTTTGCCCCAAATTGTTTTATCCAGAGGAACAAAAATGTTGTAGTCCTAGAATGGAGCACAAAGTACCCCACCTTGATCTTAATGTGAGTTACCATTGTTTTGCAGCTCTGCATTCCAAGATGGAGGTGGGTAATATATGACCCCTGAAACACACCCTAATTTCCACATCATACAGACATGCAGGCCAGGGGAGAGCCAGGGCCACAGTAAAGTATAAAACTGGCTTGTGCTGCACCTTATAGCAGACTATGTAGTACAAGGTGAAAAGCATTGCCCAGTGTAAGTACTTTGTTTACGAGCACTAAAAGAAGCAATTTTGGACCCTTTAGAGCTCCTGCACTTATATATGGGGCATTTAGAAATGAGCTGTCAGATCTAACCCAGAACCCATGGAATGGGTGTAAGTGTAAGTGCTTGTTTATTTATGGCATTTAATACTGGACATGTTTTTTCTGAAACCTTCACTGAGGCCATTGGTAACATGAAGTTGCAAAGTGCAGTGTGCATTAATAATATATCGGGCCCACGTACATTTACTTTTACTCTTCAACTGATTGTCTTTAACCGCTGCTGAACTACAACTCCCAGAGTCCACTGACAGTGCTCTACACTTAGTTTTACCTTCCTTGATGTACAATGAGAGAGAGAGGGAGCGTCAGGATAAGCACTTCTGCACTTAAGCGTAAATGTGGTGTGATTACATCTAGAGATGTTAAGTACCTTGTTCGGTTCAGTGGAGCAGCTGTGATTTAATGAACAAGTGCAAGCTATAAAGGCTTGGGATTACCACACGGTTTTAAAGGGCTTTAAACTCCTGGCAAAATAAGATGGAACCTGTGTTGAGCAGTGTTTGGTGTGATTGTGACAAGTTGTTTTTCTAGCGTCGGCAGATGGAATTTAGGGGTGGAGGTAAGGTTCTGTGACAGGCCTATATTTAGGTTTTGTGTATCACCCTGAGAGACCCATGAGAGAGCCAGGATTTAATGTTGTAGCCCATGTCAATATGTCTCTCTAGCTGGGGGTGAGCATGGAAAGTGACATGACTGAGGCTTCCTTTTGGGGAGAGCCTCTATCTTCATCTTGGATGACCATACTGAGGCCAAATGAGATTCAATACTTCTGCTTTCTCCCTTACAGCGAGCAACCCATCTTTAGCACCAGAGCCCATGTCTTCCAGATAGACCCGAACACTAAGAAGAACTGGGTTCCAACCAGCAAGCATGCCGTTACTGTGTCCTATTTTTATGATAGCACAAGAAATGTCTACAGGATAATAAGTCTGGATGGATCAAAGGTAAGACAAGACTTTTTCATATCTGAGCTATCATTGGCAAGATGGAATTAATTAGTGCCACACAGCAGCTGCCATCATATAGACATCAAGCACAAGCCACTTCCCTCTGTTACTGACCATGTGTAAGTACATATATCTATGCCACGTCTCTGTTGGATCTGGTTATTTCAAAACAAGATGAAAACTGCTTTTCTTGCCCTTAGTTTTTTTTTTTTAAATATTGGTTTGTGTGTGTGTGTTCATGATATTCCTGGAACATTCCAATAACGTTACTGTAGTTTATGCAGCTCGGAGACTTTTCCCAAGCATCTGCTACTTTTTTTTAGAGATGTTCCAGACTGGCATAAAGGCCACCCATGACCCAAACCTGCCCCCAGCAGTGATGCCCCATAGCCGGTTATAAGTCTGCATATTATACTGCATAGTATATTTTCATTCATTTCTTAGGGGCCCATTTACTTAGCTCGAGTGAAGGAATAGAATAAAAAAAGTTGAATTTCTAATGATTTTTTTAGCTACTTCGACCGACTACGACTTCGATTTCAAATCGAACGTTTCAAACTAAAAATCGTTTGACTATTCGACCATTTGATAGTCGAAGTACTGTCTCTTTAAAAAAACTTCGACCCCCTACTTCGCCACCTAAAACCTACCGAGGTACAATGTTAGCCTATGGGGAAGGTCCCCATAGGCTTTCTAGCAATTTTTCAGGTAGAAGAAAAATCGTTTGATTACGTGTCTGCGCGAAGAGTTCCGAGTGCACGCACGTGCGCACACACGGGCGGCTGCCTAGGGCGCTCTGTCAGCACGGGCCGGCCCTGGGTAACCCCCTTAGTATAATGTAGAGAGTGATATTCTGACAAAATTTTTATAATGGGTTTTTCATTTTTTATTATTTCTGGTTTTTAATTTATTTAGCTTTTTATTCAGCAGCTCTCCAGTTTGCAATTGGTTACTGGGGTAACCAAGTGACTGGAATATGAATAGGAGAGGGCTGAATATAAAGATGTGTAATAGAAAATAGCAATAACAATACATTTGTAGCCTTACAGAGCAATTACATTTTAGATGGGTCAGTGACCCCCCCCCCATTTTACAGCTAGAAGAAGAGGACACATAATTAAAAACCTAAAAAAATATAAATAATTAAGTCCAACTGAAAAGTTGCTTAGAATAAGCTATTTTGTAACATACTTAGGGGGTTATTTATCAAAGTCCAACTTTATCTCAATATTTTCTGGGGAAAAAAAAACGTATTTATTGATACAGTTTCCCAAAATGTTGTTTGCGGGAAAAAATCTGGCAAAATTTTTCAGATTTTTCACCCGAAAACTTAGAATTTTGCCCGAAAACTCAGAAAACTTCCGGGTATTGCCAAAAACCCAGTGCACATCAAAAAATCATTGGGACTTCTCCCATTGACTTATATGCAACCTCAACAGGTCTGAGATGCTGGATTTTCAGATTCTGACTTTTCCCATCCTCGTGGTTTAATAAATTCTGAAAAATTTGTGATTTTTTAAAAGTCCAATTTTATAAAGGAAAAATCACGAATTTTTCATGATTTTTGCATTCGGAGCTTAGTAAATAACCCCCTAAAAGTGAACTGAAAGGTGAAACCCCTTAGTAAGTGCTCTTAGTTGTGTCTTGGCATGGATCATATAGATGTAACAGCTCAGTCCATAACAACAGAGAATATAAGTCTAATGCCACATGGACTGATTCATAGGAAGATTTTCTTCTTTTTATCCAGTGCTCAGGTTACTATGTTTTATTTACAGACCCCTTTCCATGAATGAAGCCTTCCTTCTCCAGCCTCATCTCCTGGAATAAAAATGTGAAATGGTTGCTTAGCAAAGAGCATTTGCTAAATGACAATTTTGGCGGATATTGCACTTTGCACTCTATACTTGTGGGTCGAAAATGACTTCTTAAGTGTTGATAATCTCATTCCGGTGGTTTGACACATTTATTGCTAGTAAGGGATCTAGTACCATTCATACATTTATTTCCAGCAGGGCACAATTAGGTTTGAACTGACTCAATTTAAACTTTTCTCTCTTTGTAAATGATATACAGTATACAGATGGCCGTTAAGAAAAAGCACTGCACTGCTCAAACTGTTAATTGTACTCATAATTATATTTATACAAGTGCAATAAGTAGCAGAGAGAACAATAGTGATGTTCGGGTTGCACGGGTCGCGGGCAGATGCAGATTGAGCTCCTCTGACTGCACTCCCTGTCCGGGACCTTCCAAATGCCTGCTTCCGACTTCCGGGTTGAGCTTTAATAGACGTGGTCTATAAAAGGAACCGGAAGTCAGGTTTGGGCGGGCGCGTGCTCACTAGAGCACAAGTCTCAGCACCAACTAATTTAACTATCATTCTTTCTTAAAGTATTTTGGCTATTTAAAGACATGTTGTTTCAATCAATGTGGTAATCTCAGGGAGAACTGCAGCAAACAAAAGTGAAAAGTGATTTCTATGTGTATCCTATTCAAGTTCCAACACCAAAAAGTTTCAACTTGGGGATAAAACCCCAATGCCGCTGCTCCTGCCCCCAACTATGATCTGCCTGCCGCAATATTCATTCACACAATCTATTTAGCAAATATTAGCACCTTGATTAAATGCACTGCACCTCGGCACTGGTGTTTGGTGTGTGCCATCACTGGAGCCATGGTGCACCTGGGGAAATTTGGGGGAGCAGGGGTGGTCGGTTCTATACATTGCAGTGAGGGTAATACATACACCAAGCAGCACAAAAGATCATCTGAGACAGAAACCCACAGCAATAACACCAGGTTCTGTACATAGGTACCCACTTGTCCAGTCACTCCTAAAAGTAACAGTGTAAACGATTTAGCTCAACAGCCACGTTAATGTGCTTATTTTTTTTCCCCAGGCAATAATAAACAGCACCATCAGTCCAAACATGACATTCACAAAGACATCCCAGAAGTTTGGCCAGTGGGCAGATAGCCGGGCTAATACTGTCTATGGCCTGGGATTCTCCTCTGAACATCATCTCTCTAAAGTAAGAGACTTGATTATATTGTCTGGATGAAGTACAGGTATGGGACCTGTTATCCAGAATGCTCAGGACCTGGGGGTTGCCGGATAATGGATCTTTCCGTACTTTGGATCTTCATACGTTAAGTCTGCTAGAAAATCATGTAAACATTAAAAAACACAATAGGCTGTTTTTTCTTCCAATAAGGATTAATTATATTTTAGTTTGAGTCAAGGACAAGGTTCTGTTTTATTATTATAGAGAAAAAGGAATTCATTTTTATAAATTTGGTTTATTTTATTATAATGGAGTCTATGGGAGACAGCCTTTCCGTAGTTCAGAGCTTTCCGGATAACGGGTTTGTGGATAACAGATCCCATACTTGTATAGTCATTAGTGTAACTGACTAATGAATACTTGATTTGTTATCGATCCTCACTGATGCATTGCATTATTTTCATTCTATTCAGATATTAAGAATTATAATCTGTTTTATTGTAGGGTTTTTTTCTTCTTGCTGATGCATTATTTTCAGAAGGGCCCCTCCTCTTAAATTTCCACATATATGCTGTTTTATGTTTTAACACACTGCAATACAAATGTAGTTTTATGTATAAAGTATTATTTTCTATATACAGTATACAGCATTTATAATGCAGCAACATACAGATTGCAGTTACTAGCCTATACAAGAAAGAAATGAGAGCTTGCAATCTATAATTGCCTGGTTTCTGATTTTAATATAGATGTCACTTATTCAGTTTGCAGAAAAATTTCAGGAATTCAAAGAAGCAGCTCGACTAGCGAAGGAGAAATCCCAGGAAAAGATGGAATTAACTAGCACACCTTCCCAGGTAAATTCTATGTTACGGCACCAAATGTTCATTGTAATCCACATGGCATATAAATACATTATACACTTCCTTCTTCCTGTATAAAGAGAAAAAAAATTGAAAAAATACACTCACCTGCGTATAACATGGTTTATGTTTTTTTCAAATATGTATTGAAATTGGTTATCCGCCAGTGCCCAGTACACAGGTGTCCAAATTGGCTGGAAAAGGCAATAATAACAGTTGGCTTAACAAACTAGGGACCTGAGTTACTGATTTTAGAAGAAGAAATATAAAAATGTTCCCAGTTAGTTAGAAAATTATATATATGGCAAAATTGTTGGGTGTCCAGTAGGCAGGGACCTATTGGGTCAATAGTTGGAGGGGTGTTGGCTGAACATAACGGGGTAAAGGCTATTATTAGACCCTATTATTACAGGTGATGCAGGTGCAAGTGTATTGAGGAGACTGAAGATTGATAGGGCAAGATATGAAAGGGTTAGTGAGATAAGCACCAATGAATCTCTTGAATAAATATGCACTATACAAGGTAGGGGAGTGTAGGGAAATATGAGGTAGAGGATGGTTTATGAGGGAAACAGCTCATAAAGCCAAGTTGGATAAAAAAAATGTTTTACCTTTTGTGCAGTATCTTAATGAATGCATTTTTGTCTAGGTTAAACTTGATTTATTTTTTAGAAAGTTATAGCCCTTCATCTTGCATAGCTCCTGGTACATATAGGTAAGCATGCATTCCTTCAGTATTAAGATTCTAAACTGCTTCTGCATTACCAAGCACTGCCCACTTCACATTACCAAGCCAGAGCTTTTCCCAGTGCTTTTCAACTGTTCCTTTTAACCACCGTTCCCCTATACAATCAGGCAGCAAATTCCAAGTGTGGTCGAGCCAGAAAGTTCAGGAGGCTCTTCTGACGTAGACCAAGAAATTGGGTCCTAGAGTTGACATAAGCAGAATGTTTTTATGGTGTCCATATCTCTGTAAAGCAATAATGCTTGGGAAGAGGTTCAACCTCCACCCCTTCCCCTATGGCACCAGCTGAAGCCCAGTAGAGATTTGGAAAGAATGTCCTTTGCTCTCCTAGATATTGCTGAAAACTGAAGGTTAGGGGTGAACAATTATTTGCTCGCCTAGATAATAATGTTTTCATATATTCCTAAATTCCTAACCTTGTTATTAGTTAAGGGAGACCCTGATCACACAATGAACCAGAGGCTAATAGCATACAGGATGGGGATCCACTCTTTAATTGCATTTTGTACAAGGCCAGTCCATTCTCATCTATTCCTTTGTGTATCTGCACTGAAAGGAGCAGCGTCACTCACTATGCAGACACATGTCCACAATTTTGCCATTAAAATACATACAGTACTTTTCCATTAAATCTGCTCTGTGTGTCTGCACATAGGACAACACCGTGCCTGTTACTGAGAGTGAACCGACTCTGTACAAAATGAAGTTAAAGAAAAGTGGATCCCCAGCCCCATGTGCCGAATGGAGATCTTTAGGTTAAAATAGTGTGTAGTCTATAAAACAGTAATTAGTGCCTTAGATATGCACCACTACCCACTGCTCTCTAAACAACTACAATGAGGAAGGTTGAAAACTTTTTTTCCTAGTGACATAAGGAAAAGCAAGATGCATCTATTTTTAGGGAAAACTTTGCTTTTCAATATTTGATTACAATGTTTCTTGTGCTTTGAGTTATTCTAATACTATCCTAAATGAAGATCAAGAGTATATTACTGTAGTTACTTGCAAGGATCAGCAAATGGCTGTGACGATGAGACTATTTGGCTGAAAATGAGTTTTGTTGATGTATTTACATGTATATTGTTGCAGGAGTCTGCTGGAGGAGACATCCAGTCGCCATTAACACCAGAAAGCATTAATGGAACAGATGATGAAAGGACAACTCCAGAAATGACGCCAAACTTCGAACCAAGGGCTGAACCTACGCAGAACGCATTGCCATTTACACACAGGTACTGGGGAACTTATATGGCAGTACTGTACAATAGGGTGTAGGCAGGCAAACTATAGATACAGTAAGTACTGATATATAAAGGAGCTACAGTGTGGCCTCTTCACCAGAGCTTCATTTTGCTATTTTTTATCAGTTATAGACTGATTAAGGCAGATTTTCACTGAATACATCTCTGCCTAGCCTATAAAGGAATACCTTTAAAGGAGAATTCAACCCTAACTTTTAAAAAAAAAACCCTACCCCCCTACCCTACATAGACCCCCCCGAGCAACCATGCATTGATTTGAATAAGAGACTGGAATATGAATAGGAGAGGCCTGAATAGAAAGATGAGAAATAAAAAGTACAATAACAAAACATTTGTAGCATTACAGAGCATTTGTTTATGAATGGGGTCAGTGACCATCATTTGAAAGTTGGTATGAGTCAGAAGAAGGCAAATAATTAAAAAAAAAACTATAGAAAATAAATAATGAAGATCAATCAAAAAGTTGCCTAGAATTGGGCATCCTATATACTTAGGGGCAGATTTATCAAGGGTCGAATTTCGAGGTGATGGGAGTTATTTTAAACTCCTATCAATTCGAAATTTGAATAAGAAAAGACCAATCGAAATTTATTAAAAAAATTGTTTTTAACTTCAGCTGTATTCAAATCGTTCGAATCGTAGAATTTGCCCCAAAAAACTTAGATTTTTCAAAGTCGACCAGATGACTCCAGATAGGTTCTAGGAGGTCCCCCATTGGCTAAAACAGCAATTCGGCAGTGTTTTAGACTGCGAATGGTCGAAGTCAAAGTTTTAAAAAGACAGTACGTGATAAATTTCGATATTCAAATTATCTTATTTTTTTCAAATTCAAATAGAATTTTGGACTATTCGATAGTCAAAGTACACTAAAAAATAACTAGAAAATTGATTTTTTTAACTTCGAATTTTCACTTTGACCCTTGATAAATCTGCCCCTAAAAATTAACTTAAAGGTGAACCACCCCTTTAAGGGTCACTAATGTTGTGAACATTGAAGGGCGCATACTATACGTTTCCAATGGCTTAGGGCTGCTGCACATATCCTGTAAGAGAAAAAATATCATCCGCAAGTGCTAGCCTGCTCTTTTATGCATTCATTAAATCTCCGCATTAAAATGATTCATCCCATTCCCAGTTGTTTCTATAGCAATCTCTCTGAGCAATAGAGATTTAAAGTCCTATACTCCCCACTCATATGCAAGGGATGCGCTTGCAACTCACAGACTTTGACTACAGCAGCCAGGGTGTAAGGGAAGAACAACAATTTATAATAAAATCTTTAATATGTGAATGTCCTTAGCTCTAAATGGAAATGAGCTGTGAGATTTTGCCCTACAGATATATACAGATACACAATGTATAGTTTAACGCCCTTCATAAATATTTATGGGAATTTGGATTTTTAACCCCCTAAGGGTTTAATAGATCCCGAAAAATTCGAGTTTTTTTTTCCACTAAAAATTCGGACTTTGATAAATATCCCCCTTATTTTTTTCAGGCTCAGGAACTGGCATTAAAATGAGTTTAAGTGACCATAAATGATGGTCTGGCAGTGGCATAACTAGATATTACTGGGCCCCACAGCAAATTATTTTTCAGGCCCAGAAAAAAATATCTATAGGTTGACATGTTTTAACAATATTTATTGGAATTGTATATGAATTAGAGCCTCAAGGGGCCCCTATACCTGCTTGGCACACCTGCAGCCGCAGGGTCTGCTTCCTCTGTAGTTACGCCCCTGTGGTCTGCATAGTCTGTTAACCCCAATGGTTGCTGGTTTATTTTTGGAACAGCTCAAATGCAAATGCATTATTAGCAGATTTTGTTACGCTGGGATCTACACCTGGCCCCCATCAGGAAATCTACCTTGATAAAAATAGTGGGCAGTCTACTGTACAGCACAAGAACAAGTATCCCAAGCCCTAAAATGTTATAATACTACACTAATACTGCCATAAAGCAAGACAAAACTGCTGTTTTCTATGGCAGAAGAATTATAAACCCATGTGGAATGGAGACTTTCTCCAGATCAGCTGCGTAATGTTTAGGATTGCAGAATAGTTCAAGATCATATCCCTGTTCATCATCCTGAATCACAATACAGGGGCTCGCAATGTCTCGAGGTACGGAGAGTCTTCCCCTGTCCTGGGCAGCACCAGCAGAAATGCCGCAACCTGGTGGAGGTGGAGCCTGGCCTGCCCACTAATCTCACTGCTCCTCTGCGACTGCTGCTCAGGCGGGAGATTGGCACACGAGAACTTCCAAAGAAATTAGTCCAGCACCCACAGTTTTCGATAAAACGGCCTTTATTGGACCAAGGGCATTACAGCAACGTTTCAGACCAAATGGTCTTTTATTAAGCTTTGGTCTGAAACGTTGCTGTAATGCCCTTGGTCCAATAAAGGCCATTTTATCGAAAACTGTGGGTGCTGGACTAATTTCTTTGACAGTATTGCCAGTGGAAAGTGGCCATTGGAGGACGTGCACCCAGCCAAAGAAGGGAGTGGCGTGCTGACTACTAATCTGCTAACATGAGAACTTCCAGTCCAGCTGGGAGAGGGGGTGGGTACCGGCCGCTGGGGGAGACCAAGGTGGAGTCCATGTTGGAGTCCTTGGAACCCTACAAGTGCCCTGGGCAAAAGGAAAACACTATGCAATCACAGTGTCCGCTCCTATCTGACTTACCAAACCGTACCGATTGTCCCACACTAGTCATTCACATGGCATCTAGTAATCTGTGCCAGTGCTCTCAGCAATAAGCATGACTGGCTAAGCCAGGTACCTCATTGGCATGCTGAGCACTCCGCATTACTTGACACCATCTGCTTCAGCTGCTACATAGCACCACTACATCAGTGCCCCCACCACTGTGGGCTCCCCTGCAGCCCTCTCTTTACTTGCTACCATCACCCAACTGGCACTCCTCAGCCTGCACGACACAGACCAGTGCCACCTCCTGGAGAAGCTGCACCCCCATCCCATGCACCTAGGGTTGCCACCTTTTCTGGGAAAAAATACTGGCCTGCTTATATATCTATCTTTTTACCCTATTAATAACATTAGGATCAACCATAATTTTTACCGGCCAGGTGGCAACCCTACCTGCACCCCACTTACCAGTCAATAGAGTTCTGATCCTCAATGACATCCTGATAGGCTGCCAGCAGCTCCAGGCGGTGGGATTTGAAGATAACGGAAGCCATGCCGGCTGCAGGCTCACTGAGTGCCGGGGGATGGAGGGACAAGGCAGCAGACTGAGGGAGGGAAGGAGAGGGATGGGGAGAGGAGGGAGCACTGACACACTGCAGCTGGGGAAGGGGTGGGGCTGCAACTAAAACCAAACTGCCGGGAGTGGTAGTCTCTGTGGGAGCAGCGGAAACCTCTCCAGTGCTTTGTCTTCTTCCAGTCCCCCCCAGGCGGCCATATTTACTAAGGGACCGTGCGTTCCACAGTAGAACGCATGGGCGTTCACCAGCAGCGGAACCTTTCTGGTCCAGGCAGCTGGCAGGTCACGGTCTACCAGGAACAAAAAAAAAGTAATTTTTACTTTCTTTAATGAAAAAGAAACTTATCGTCAATATACTTTAATTAAAAAATGTGTACGGTTTTTATAAGAAACCTGACTGTATGCAGTGAAATTCTCCCTTCATTTATTGCTATGGCTCAGAATTGTCAGACGGTCCCTAACTGCTCTGCAGGGAAACAATCATACTTATGAACAGCAGGGGGAGCCCCCGCCTTACTTCCCAGCCATGCAGAACTCAAGCAGCTTTGTTTGTTTCCCTGTAGAGCAGTCGAGTACTGTGTAGCGATTTGTATTGGATTTTATTTTGGCTTTACATCCCCTTTACTGTTTCCAACTCCAGCTGCAGGGACAAAGATCATGGAGCCAGATTTAAACAGATACACTGGGATTCTATTTGGAGGATTTTTGTGCTGTAGTCACTGGTTCTGCAGAGTTGGAGACAGTTTGCACTAAACAATACAAAAAATATAAAATCCACATTAGATTACATGACAACGCAGGACCCAGTGCAGTCTGCCTATTCTCATTATTAACTAGTTGCTGTATGGGCTTCTGACAGATATTATTTGACTTGTGCTGTTTTGATAATTTATGACGATCCCTAAGCAGCCCAGACCACACTGAGCATGTGCACAGTCTTAGTCTTGCAAAGATGTTTAACAAAGTTACAAGATGGTGACCCCCTGTAGCCAACTTTGAAAGCATAAATTATTTGTTTGATTAGGCTTGTGGTGCAGTAAGTTCATTTTTATGTTTAGTATACAAAATACATATTTCTAGCCTTATTCTATTTTAGACTTTACTTCTCCTTTAAGAGACAGTTAAGCAGTAGGACAAACAGTCACATGCTGAACCGAGGGTGCTTGCAGTCATGCTGTTGCTAACAAATTTCTTCCCACTCTTCCTTTCTTTGTTGGGTTATAGTCCCATCTAGATCACTCTTCCGCCTGTACTAGGGCTGCCACCATTTTGTGATTGAAAGTCTCGACGGATGGGGGGAGGGGATAGGGGAGGAGCTAATTATGTTGGGGTGGGATAATGGACACGATATCGATCGGGAAGGTTTGATTTTTCTCCCGACCAACCCGTCGGAGCCCATTGCGCTCGTCGTAATCCGATCGTTCGGCCATAGGGCCGAACATTCAGATTACCCCCGATATAGCCCTGCCGTTAGCTCGTTTGGCGATGTCGGAAAAAAAACCCGAAAAAATCATGAAATCGTGAATTTGTATGAATTTTACAGATTTTTCTGATTTTTGCCCGAAAACCACAAAATCTTTGGATTATTGCACAAAACCCAGCGCAGATCAAGATATCTTCAGGACTTCACCCATTAACTTATATGCAACTTATATGCAACCTCGGCAGTTCTAAGATGCTGGATTTTCGGATTCTGACTTTTTCCATCCTCGGAGTATAATAAATCCTAAAAAATTTGTGGTTTTTTTTCCACTTAAAATTTGAATTGTAAAGTAACAAAAAACCCCAAAAAATTTTCGGGTTTTAGGCATTCAGAGTTTAATATATAACCCTCTACATGTTTATTTGTAAACAATAGATTTATTCTGTGGTTTCAACACTAACTAATACGTTTAGAATGGGATTCTGTAGCAAAGAAGTAAAGAGGTGACTGGATTTGTAGTTGGATTGAAATGTTTCAGTTGATAACATAGTACATAACCATCAAGGCCTTCCTTAAAGGGATACTGTCATGTGAAAAAAATTTTTTTCAAAATGAATCAGTTAATAGTGCTGCTCCAGCAGAATTCTGCACTGAATCCATTTCCAGGGGCGTAACTACAGAGGAAGCAGACCCTGCGGCTGCTGGGGGGCCCAGGAGGTATAGGGGGCCCAATGAAACCCTAAATATTGAGCAATTTCAATATATATTTGTAAAACAGGACAACCTCTGGATATGTTGGGGACCCTAAAATTAATCTGCTGTGGGGCCCAGTAACATCTAGTTACGCCACTGTCCATTTCTCAAAAAAGCAAACAGATTTTTTTATATTCAATTTTGAAATCTGACATGGGTCTAGACATTTTGTCAATTTCCCAGCTGCCCCTGGTCATGTGACTTGTGCCTGCACTTTAGGAGAGAAATGCTTTCTGGCAGGCTGCTGTTTTTCCTTCTCAATGTAACTGAATGTGTCTCAGTGGGACATGGGTTTTTACTATTGAGTGCTGTTCTTAGATCTACCAGGCAGCTGTTATCTTGTGTTAGGGAGCTGTTATCTGGTTACCTTCCCATTGTTCTTTTGTTTGGCTGCTGGGGGGGGGGTGATATCACTCCAACTTGCAGTACAGCAGTAAAGAGTGACTGAAGTTTATCAGAGCACAAGTCACATGACTTGGGGCAGCTGGGAAATTGACAATATGTCTAGCCCCATGTCAGATTTCAAAACTGAATATCAAAAAATCTGTTTGCTCTTTTGAGAAATGGATTTCAGTGCAGAATTCTGCTGGAGCAGCACTATTAACTGATTCATTTTGAAAAAAAATTTTTTTCCCATGACAGTATCCCTTTAATCTAACTACAGCTATTCGACCTGTTATCCAGAATATTTGTGGTTTTCCATATAACGGATCTCATCTTAATTTGGCTCTTCATACCTTAAGTCTACTAGAAAATCATGTAAACATTAAATTAACCCAATAGGCTGGTTTTGCCTCCAATAAGAGTTAATTATATCTTAGTTTGGATCAATTACAAGGTACTGTTTTATTATTACAGAGAGGAAATCATTTTTAAAAATTATTTAAATAAAATGCAGTCTATGGGAGACAGCCTTTCCTTAATTAGGAGCTTTCCGGATAACGGGTTTCCAGATAACAGATCCCATACCTGTAAATAGAAGTTTCAAATAGAACTATTTTATATATGTTAAAGCTGTCCCGAGGAGCCTCTGCTGGAGAGAAATGCATCAATATACCTTTGCCATCATGACCTGGTTCCTGTAAAACAGCAGTCATTTTAAAATAATTGCAACACCAATAAGGACAATCACAGTTCTTTTAAACGACTGTGGGAAGCTGCTGTGTAAAATGCCTCTTTGAAAAGCTTAATAAATTCAAAAAGTCTTGCAAGGTTACCTAATGTCAGTGATCATTTAGGGCAGAATTATAATCTACGCATCCAGCCAAATGTACCTCCTTTGCAGCATTTTCCCATTGCTAAAAGCCCAGTAGTTATAAAAACAAATGCTTTTTATAGCTAAAAATGCACAGACAGTGGTCTGTAAGGGAATTGCTCCTAAATGTCCTACACAAGCTGCTCTAGAGCCGGAAATGCTTTTTACATTTACAAGTGCCCTTTAGAAAGGAATGTTATTTTCGTGACTCTTGTCCAATTTTAGCCTTACCCAACCCAGCGCTGAATTACTAGACCTTAATAATCTTCACAAAAGCTCTAATTTGTATGTAGCATAAAAAGCAATTGCTCAGTGCCAATATGATTAAGTCATGCCACGGTTTTAAAAAAAGCAAAGTGGATGGAAATTAACGGATAGAAGAGGTGGTTATGTTAACGCGTGAAAGGTAAATGTCATGTCTTATAACTTATCAACATATCGTCCGACTTATAGACTTTCCCTTGAGCAAACCCCATAGGTAAATTCATGTTGGCTGCATCCATCTTACAATTAAAGGAGAAGGAAAGGCTAAAATTAAGTAAGCTTTATCAGAATGGTCTATATAAATACACCCGTAAACCCCCAAAGTAATGTTGCTCTGAGTCCTCTGTCAAAAGAAACACAGCATTTCTTTCCTTCTATTGTGTACTCATGGGCTTCTGTATCAGACTTCCTGTTTTCAGCTTAAACCTCCAGGGCATGTGCTTGAGCATGTTCAGTTTGCTCCTCTCTCCCTCCCTGCTCAGGCAGGAAGTGATGTCACACCAAGCTAAAATGGCAGCTGCTATCCTAAACAAACAGAGAGAGCTTCTAGAGCTGTTATTCAGGTATGGTAAAGAATTCTGCAGAATAAATATAGTGTTATAGCTTGCACTATTGCGGCTAATCTATTGGCAATAAACTGCTCCGGTAGCTTTCCTTCTCCTTTAAGGGGGGTACTTTTCAAAATATGAATTTTTTCTGATTTTATTACATTAAAAAAGTCTGACCAAACTAGAATCCACGATTTGACCTTATTTATCATTGAAAAAACTCAATAAAATCTGTTCGGAACAAAACTAAAAATTCGAGTTTTTGCAGAAAATAAATTGATTTTTTTTCGGGTTTTATGCCCAAAATGCTCAAATCTTTCGGATTATTGGATGAAACTCAGCACTTGACCATGATATCTTCAAATTCGAAATGGGATCTTTGCCATTGATTTCTACAGGACCATGACAGCTTGGAGATGGAGTATTTTCGGATTCAGACTTTCAGCAGCCTCGGGGTATACGTTTCCTCATGAGGCAACTTCGGGCAATTTTGGCAAACAAATCACTCCGAGGGAGGCAGTTCGGGGAGATTTCTTCTGAGTCTGCCCGTGTGCCCTGACCCTAAAGGAAGCTTTGTTTGGCTGGCTTTAAGCAACCAAAATGTGCCTCAAGCCAAGAATTCAAGAATAAGAACCTACTTAGGGGGTTTAGGGGTTGGTAAACAACATGTTGCTTGCAAGCCACTGGTTGGGGATCACTGATGTAGAGACTGATATTCTGTGATAATTTGCAATTGGTTTTCATTTTATTTACTATTTTTGTGGTTATTTGTGGTGTTATTCAGCTTGTCATTCAGCGGCTCTCAAGTCTGCAATTTTAGCCATCTGGTTGCTAGGGTCCAAATTACCATATCAACCATGCATTGATTTGAATAAGACTGGAATATGAATAGGAGAAAGCTTGAATACAAAGATGAGTAATATAAGTAGCAAAAGGCAAATAATTCAATCTGTAAAAAATAAATAAGGAAGACCAGTTGAAAGGTTGCTTAGAATAGGCCATTCTGTAACAGACTACCACCTCTTTGAACGCATAATCACACTATTTTCCGACTGCAGGCTGAGAGAAGGAGCCTATGATAACATTACTTCACATGGGAGAATGAGAGACGAAATGCTGATATTAAGATAAAAACACTGGCACTGACACTAAGAGGGTTATTAATCAAAATTGAGAAATTTGAATTTTTACTGGGAAAAAAAACCTAAAATTTTTCTGGATTTATTAATCCCCGAGGCTGCATAAAGTCTAAATCCAGAAATCCAGCATCTCAGACCTGCCGCGGTTGGGGAGCGGCACCTATATTATTTGGAAGTTTCATTGGTCTGTGCTGGAATTAGCCTGACTATTTCAGACTTTTCGGGCAAAAATACAAAAAAACTGAGCTTTTCATGAAAAATCTCTAAAAAAATCGTATGATTTTCTCGTGTTTTTCCCTAAACCGATTAATTCGTGATTTTTTTTTTAATAATACATAAGGACAAATCATGGAGTCTAGTTTGGTCTGACTTTTTTTATTTAAAAAAAATTTGGACTTTGATAAATAAGGTCCTAACAGTCATGCAAGAGACTTCACAATATTTCCCCATTTTATCATTGCAGTTGTTGGAATTGTTTAGTTGTTTTGTTGTAATAATTCTGAAATCAGTTATGTTCTTTGTAAGAAATGAACAGAAATGGAAATAGCTTTCTAACAAGCACAACTGGGAGGGCAGGATTGTCTAACTCAGGGATCCCCAACCTTTACAACCCGTGAGCAACATTCAGAAGTAAAAGCAGCTGGGGAGCAACACAAGCATGAAATATGTTCCTGGGCTGCCAAATAAGGGCTGTGTTTGGCCATTTGGTAGCCCCTATGTGGATTGTTAACCTACATTGAGGCTCTGTTTGGCAGTGCACCTGGTTTGTATACAACTAAAACTTTCCTCGAAGCCTGGAATTCAAAAATAAGCAGCTGCTTTAAGGCCACTCAGAGCAACATCCAAGGGGTTGGAGAGCAACATGTTGCTCACGAGCTACTGGTTGGGGATCACTGGTCTAACTGCTGGTGTGAGCGGAACATTAGCATCTATAGAGAATTATCCTTCTGTAAATCTGTTGTCCCTCATTTACTTTGGTGAGATCACATATTAACATGTATCTGCTCTACCAAATAATACTCCATATGGCGAAACTAATGGGATTTATTTTTCACAAGTGACCTACTTTCCGTAGAACAAAACTGCTTTCATGGCCCGTGGCTGCGTATTGTGATCAGAGATTCTGATAGCAAAGCTGCCGCTCTAATATACAGCATTCATTCTAAAGATTATTTTCAGGAGTGATGGAAGCCGACGTGAGGATCGGAATTAAAGTGGAGCTGAGTTTAATATCAACCAGGTAGAACCAAAAGGGGTCAAATTTAGCAACATCAATAATGGTTTTCGAGAGAAGGATTCTTTCTGTAATTGGGATTTCCCACTTCTACTAAAAAATCATTTAAACATTCATTAAACCCAGTAGGATACAATAAGGCATCTATTAATGAGTAATTATTTCTTAGTTAGCTACAAACAAATACAAGGTACTAGTTTATTATAACAGAGTAAGGGTCAAAACACACAGGCAGATTCGGGGAGATTAGTTGCTCGGCGACAAATCTCCTCTTCTTCGGGGTGACTAATCTCCCCGAACTAGAATGTACATCACCGGCGGGATGGCACTCAGAGCGATTCGTCTGAAGTTTTCTCGGCAATACCACTGGTGCTTTGGGAAATTTCTTTTCAGCAACCCTATGGCCACAATCGCAAATCTTTTTATTGATTTCAACATAAACCAGCTAATTACTTTCAACAAGTTAACTGCAGGTTACAAAGAGTTAGAACATTAAAACATGTCGTATGATAATGCAAAGTCTGACGTTTAAAACACCAAATAAACACTTAACAAAAGTAATATAAGAAATCAAAAAAAATTCTGTTTGACATCCAGATAAAGATGAAGACAATATAAGAGAGTACTACTCTATCAGTGTGAATGAGTCAACAATTATGTTTGTAAGACGGGGGAACTATTTTCAAAATCCATGCAATTCTTAATGAATTTCCTTTTACTCTCCTCTAAAATACTCAAATATCTAGACCATATACTTAAGAAACTAATTCTCATTTACTGATTTCCCGTCCTACAACGTATGGGCCGCCGAGCATAGCCCGCAACTAACGCCGGTGTGCAGAATTGGACGCGCAGTTGCCGCTGACCCCTTCCGACCCCCTCGACCCCCCTCCTGGTCCTTGCAAAAATTTTTTAATCAAAACCAGTCCCTGGGCCAAAAAAGGTTAGGGGCCACTGCTGTATAGGCCTGTAAATATTATAAAGTGCTCATTTCTAAGTGCTAATAAATTGTCCCTGAGAAAAAGGCAAAAGACAGAGCAGACACGGCAGTGCCAACTGGTAGAAAAGGCAGCACTTCGTCTAATTGTGATAATTATGTTGCAATTTCAAACATTAGGCCTTTCCTAGAATTAACAGGTTCTTTTTCTGTCATAGCTAAATAGGTTTAATACTATATCTCTCGCTAGCAATTAAATGCCGGCTAAGTAGAAATGTACTTTTTGTTCTACTAATTGTATCCTAATTTTAGTGATAATGTAATCCTTCTCTGCGTTCCGCCGTTCTCTTACACTATGTGCAGATCTTAAATGTAAAGGAATCTACATTAAAATTTGAGCAGGGTTGAGTGGGGGGTGGGGCAGAGGGAGTTTAAAGGAACAGTAACATTAAAAAGTAAACATGTTTCAATTACATTGAAAGTCTGTATCTGTTTATCCAGCATCTACCAATAAATGAATTCTTAGAAAACCTATTTCTTTTAAAGGTACTTCCATCCCTTGCATAATAATTTCATTTAGTGCTGCTGACTGTCTCCTGTGCTGAAGCCACTTGGCACAGGTGGTATCATCCAGGATTAGGGTTGACACCTGGCCGATATTTCACCGGCCTAGCCGGTAAAATACTAGCCAAGGCCAGGGGCCGGTATTACAAATTTACTGGCAATGTAGCTGCCGGTAAATTTGTGATCACCAGTCAAACTGCTCCCGGCCTGCCTCCGATGCACCCGCAGCGGCCAGTCGGCTGGTGAAGCATGATGCCCGTTCTCACCATTGCACTGGCCAGTAGTAATAAAAGAAAGACTGTTGAAGTGAACTTTATATTCTTCAATCATTGGCATGGTCTCCTTTTGTCTAGCTCAGTAAGCCTTGTACCTTGTCCTGTATCTGCTGTATCTCCCCTTCTCTCTCTCTACTTAGTCCTATGCCTCTGTGTCCCCTACCCATGAAAGCTGTAACATACATAATTATTCTGCTGCAAATGTGAGCCCTTTCATGCGTGTCATGCACACTTGTCCTTTGTAAATTATTTAGAAGATTTTAGCCCTGATGGATAAAAGAAACCATTTACATAGAGGAAGGACTTGGCATAGTGGTGCAATGTCACCTTGTATCTGTTATTGACTCTCAATATGTCCCCTACGTGCTTCAACTACAAGACTATTATAATGCACAAGGCAGTTTACTTGGGGAGTGGGGTTATATGACTACAGTATATTCAGTACAAGCTCTACTGTTTTATTCTGCAACCTTTTTTTTCTTAAAGCGGTTGTTCAGCTTTAGATAAACTTTGAATATGATGTAGATATTGATATTTTGTAACAGCTTGCAATTTGTCTTCATTTTTTATTTTTTGTGGTTTTTATAGTTATCTTTTTTTTCTGTTCAGCTGTATAACATCAATTATCTAGTTGCTCGGTCTTATATAGCCTAGCAACCAGTGAAGTACTGAATAGGATGTTAAATAACAAAAATTATGAATACATGTGTGGGATCTCTTATCCAGGGGTTGGGGAGGTTGTCGGAGGGGGTTATCGGGGGGGTCGGGGGGGTCAGTGTCCAATTTGGGCACGCCGGTGTCAAATTCTGTGCACCGCGTTCATTGTTCGGCGGTCCAGTTCAGGACTGTCCGTGGCCCAGGCCCGGTGGTGGGGACCCCTGCATTAGAGCTCACTCAAATAACTGATTCCAGTACAAACAGAAATCTAACAAAATAACTGCCTTTTGCACAAATTCTGCATGTAGAGAGACATGATGTCTGGTGATTTTAATAGAGTGAGCTCTAATACATCTTCTAGGCAAAAGGAGTCCCCCTATAAGATATATTGGATTTAACTGTCAATGATTATCTGACACCCAACTGCTGCATGAAGAGAGAATGAATAGAAACAGATGCTGAGGGAGGGATAGTGAACATAAACTTGATTATTTCAGAAATGGTACAGAATTTGATTGATTGTATTTAGAAAGTTTCCTATTTCAGTATGCGGAAGCTTATATTAAATTTAAATTTTCCATGGCCCTGAGGCAGAATAGTGGCCAGTAAATATCCACTGGAGCCACAGCCAAACTTGCCTCCAGTTAAACTAGGACTATTTAGTAGTACTATCTAGTTTCTCCCAATATCTTACCCTAATCGCTATTAAGTCTGGGCATCCAGACGCTGCTCTTGCCGGAACCACAGTTTGAGAAATGTGCAGCCCGAAATCACTAACATAGAGGAAAATGTTATGCATCATATGAGATGAACAATGGAATTGAAACCCGATGAAACACAATCCTTTTTTTTTTATTAGATTATTTTTAATGAGGGGGTGACATATTTTATAGCTGATACATTTATAAAATGGAAGATGTGACCAGCCATGAGCATAGGGAGTGAGAATGTGCGTTTTCCATGTGTCAAGTGTATATCGTTATTACTGAATGAGTTCTCCTACCAAATGCTCCTTCTATTTTTGGCAGTTCTGCAATCAACAAGCATTGGGAAGCAGAACTGGCTACACTTAAAGGAAATAATGCCAAACTCACAGCAGCCTTGCTGGAGTCTACTGCCAATGTGAAACAATGGAAGCAACAGCTTGCAGCCTATCAAGAGGAAGCAGAGCGTCTACACAAACGGGTTTGTACTGACATCTTGTACAGAGACGGGGGATCCCAGCGATGGCTGCCCATTAACTAGCTGGTGACTGGCAGCTATTATTATACTCACTAATACACCTGCTTTATTCTATGCTAATGAGAAACCGAATGACCTAAAAAATGTATATTACTGTTTCACCTCTTAAAGGACAAGGAAAGTCAAACTAAAGAAGTAGCTAGAAATGTTGTACATTATGTTTTGGGCTTCTGTACCAGCCCCAGACAACCAATTGCCTTTAGCAGGGAAAATCGGTGTCTCCAAAGATGCCCCAGTAGCTCCCCATCCTCTTTTCTGCTGATTCATTGCACATGCTCTGTGCTGCTGTCACTTACTGAGCTTAGGGACCCACTCACAATATACAGTACACATAGAATAGAAATGTCACAATATAAGACTGATTAGTAATTAATACAGATAATTACTACATGGCAGCACAGAAACCAGTGCAATTAGCATCAGAATTTAATAATCAGCCCTGTAACATTAGCTTATATTACAGACAAACCTAATTTTCTTTTGACCATTTGCGACGACCCCTAAGCTTAGCTTCTCAACAGCTGCTCAGAGCCCACTGAACATGTGATCCCCAAGATGGTGACCCCCTGTGACAAGTTTGAAGTCCTGGATCATTGCTGCTATTGACAAGCTGAAACTTTAGGCTGGTTCAATAATTCAGTATATAAAATATAATTATGTTTATTGAATATCTGAAAAAAACTTAAATTGCCGTTGTCTAGTGATCTCTGAGATTTAAACCGATCACAGAACAGTCTTTACTTTGGCTGTTGTAATAAAGGGATGAGCCCTTTATTCATGTTAATAATTTGTATTAATTAGCATTAAAAACAAATAATAAAATATGCAGGATGAATGGTTAAGCCTTCTGATGAACTGTTAGTGAGCAATAACTTACACACACACAAGTAAAAGTAGACTCAAACAGATTTACTTACAGTATCTTTGTAGGATTTAAGCTACAAGAAATAGCCAGTTCTGCATTAATTCTGCACAAATCAGGGAGCCACACAATCTTTAACGCATGACCTTTAGGTTTACAATAATCAAGGATGATCCAAAAGATCCTGGCACTCTTTCAGGAGACCTAGACGAAGCTCCTGGTGTTAATTGGGGGCTCCTTTTATACCAGAGTTCTTAGCAAACCACCAACCCAAGTGCTAACTTGTGCAATAATGTGTGCAAACCTTTGTCATAAAACACAAAATTCGAACTGGTCAGTGTATTAACTTTGTAACAAGCCTTATTTTGTTACTCAAATAAATTGTCTGTATAGTGTATTGTCTATCTGTGGTCTGTATGTTTATTCCAAGGGTATTTGCTGGATAACAATACCTATGTTAACTGGTTTACCCAGCAATACACCTAGAACAAAGACACTGTACCTTAAACATTGGACAATAGCTGTCCCACAATCTGTTGGTTTTACTTGACTCAACCCTAAGATTTGATTCATATATCAAAGCAAATGTATATACTGTAAATCACTATTTAATCAATTATAGGAAAACACTATGCTACAGCTCGTCTGAGATGAAACAATTCATTCACAAACTGTCATATCTTTTGCACTTTTGCACTCCACCCAGCAGAACATGCAACACAATGGAACACAAGGAGTTGTGTCTGTCCCATGATTATAGTCCTGCCTGTGTGTGACTTGAGGGGGCGGCATGTAAAGTGTTTTGCTCCTGCCCCCTAACACACACATAATATAAGCAGGCGCTAGTCGTTGAAAAGGAGCGCTGTTCTTATGCTTGCCCTATAGTGTGAGAACAGAGCTACCTTGCCTCTGCCAGTGTGATTAGGGTTGGCACCTGTCCGGTTTTGACCCCAGACAGCCCGGTTTTTTGAAGGCCTGCCCATTTTTCCAAATTAGGAAAACTGGACAGGATTCCCTATGATTGACATGATGATTGGCCAATCACAGTCAAATCCCCACCCTGACACCACAATCCGCACCCTGCAGAGTCATGGCCCTGCATTCAACCTGGCCAAAAGGTGGCAACCCTATTCCTGTTGCAGGGGGCAGGAGCTAAAGTAAATGACATCTGAAGAATCCTGAAAGCTCAGGCAATGCAAAATGTTGTTTGAAATGATTATCCACTTGAATGAAGTTCTAGGGATCATATAGAAATGCTAGTGAGGAAGACACCAGTACACCCCTAATCCTGCCACTGCTCAACCTGCCCCTTATGCCAATGGCACATGCAGTGGCGTAAGTAGTTTTTACTGGGCCCCATAGCAAATTCAATTTAGGGCCCCAAAATACTTATAAGTTGGCCTATTTTACCAAGATATATTAAATACTCATTAATTAGGGTCTCACTGGGCCCCCTACACTCCTGGGCCCCCCTGCAACCGCAGGGTCTGCTTCCTCTATAGTTACGCCCCTGGGCACATGTTACTTTTCCTGGCTGAAATCCCCTCCATGTGCGCAGTGACATCTGCATTACAGTTGTTTCAATTCTCACACATACAGGGTGAAACTGCAACCTGTGCCATAAGCCTAAGCATATAGTGGAATATTATTTTAAATTTACATTCACCGGTCACTATCATAAATTATGGTCTGCTGTAGGAGTCACATAATTATACATATATATATATATATATATATGTATAATTATTTGTATGTATAATAAATATAGTAACAACCACGTGTCTCTTTTGCTGAAACAATTACTACAAATCAAGGCAGTAGTTGATATTTTCAGACTCTTTGCCAGTTCCCTTTACCAAGCCTACAAGTATATCACGTTCTCATTAAAAAAATCCCTTTTATCTTATCTTTTTATATATTAATAGGTGAGCGAATTAGAATGTCTGAGCAATCAAGCTAATGCTGTGCAGTCTCACAAGACGGAACTGAATCAGAAGATACAAGAACTAGAAACCACACTGAAAAAGAAAGAAGAGGTGATTCTTTTAATCATATTTTATATATATATATAATACACAAAAGCCATGAATATCCTGTAAATTAAATCCTTATAAACGGTGAGTAGTGATGTCATCAGTTATAAACGGTGAGTAGTGATATCATTTCTGTCACATGACTTACTAAAATTTGTGTATTATAATAAATAAAGTACCCCCAGTTGTAAAATATGAGGATATTAGAAGTTACCTCGGAGTTCCATGACCTGTATAAAAACACTCGGCCTTCGGCCTCGTGTTTTTATATGGTCATGAAACTCCTCGGTAACTAATAATATCCTTATATTTTACAAGAGGGGGTACTTTATTCACTATATATATATTGTGAATAAAGTACCCCCTCTTGTCAATTATAAGGATATTATAAGTTACCGAGGAGTTTCATGGCCATATAAAAACACGAGATGACATCAGAACTCACCGTTTATAACTGATGACATCAGAACTCACCGTTTATAAGGATATAATTTACAAGATATTCATGGCTTTTGTGTATTTTTTATACATATATATATATAGTAGAAAGCACTCATGACACACAATTCCTATTGGGAATGTGGTTAAAAGTTTATTGATGTGTTTTGTGCAAAAAACAGTTGGATTATTATTGGTGAGCACCCGGCTATTGACTAATAGAATGGTGAGTGCCGATATGACTGTGTGTATATATATATATATATTATATATTTATATATATATATAGTATATGTATCTTGGATTTGCAGTAAGTGTGCAGTTATTGATCGTTGTTGCCCTGCTTTTAATGGTAGATTGTTAGAGGCAATTATAATCCACATGTTCGTTATTATTTCTATATGTGCTTTTCTCACTCATTCTTTGTGAATCTAGGAGATAGAAAGGTTGAAAGAAGAGGTCGAACATGCGAAAGAGTTGCAAGATCAGAAGGATTCTTTGAGCCAAAAATTACAGGTACTTTCTTGTTGCATCTCATGCCTTTATAACCAGTTATTGCTCAAAGTTTAACCAGGCCAAAAAAAAAAAGTGTCATTACGAAGTAGCTTATATTTTCTATTTATTTAAACTAATTCATAAATGAATTAGTTTGATTATACAGTTATTTGCAATTATTCAATAAGCAAATTAAAAGCAGCAACATTTAGGGGGTCCTTTCCGTCCTGAGTAGGCCTTTTTGATGCTGCCCCCCCTTTGCACCTGATGCTTACCAGTCTGAACTCTGGAGTGGGCCTGGGGGATGCATTGCTCGTGTTTTTGCACCAGCGGCTGTTTTTGCCTCCCCTGGTAACTTGCACGCTACTTATGCCTGAGGCGATTTTATCAACTTGCTTCATGGCAGCAGCATCCCTTTCCCCCTGGGCCGAAGGGTTGGATAGTTTCTGGCCGTATATAAGAATGGCTAAAAACTAGTGTTCTAGGTATAATGTTGGATCAATACTGTAGGACAGGAAGTCATAATAAGCCCTGGCATTCCAAGTACACAGAGGCCCAAACAGCCTCCCGCCAACTCACTAAATAGTGAATGTCTATGGCATCTTACAGCAGCCCCTCTGGCATGTGCCTGAACCTACAGATTACTAGTCCGGGCCTGCTGTGGGATTGCCCTCAGTCAATTGGGTTGTTGAACACATATTAAAGTCTGTGTCAAGGTCACACACTGGATTGGCTTTGCCAGATTGTCTTTGCATGACATAACATAATAGCCAGAACACTACTTCCTGCTTTTCAGCTCTTGGTTACCAAGCAGTAACCAATCAGTGACTTGAAGGGGGGGGCACATGGGTCATATTGCAAACTCACTGAACTGAATTGCAAACTCACTGAACAGTTATGTCCCATGTGGCCGCCCTTCAAGTTACTGACTAACTCAGAGTTAGGGAGCTGAAAAGCAGGAAGTAGTGTTCTGTTATGTTAAGCATCCAGTCACTCCAGCCTTTATACATTACATTTTTGGCTAACTAACTATATTGGAAACATTTTTTATTTTGCACAGCCGATCTATTTATCCAGTTTTTATTTTTACACTAAACGGTTCCTTTAAACCAGCTATGGCAAATATATAAAAGAAGGGCGAAGAAATGTAGCAGCGGGTGGGTTGGGATATTTACCCACTAGGAAAGTATTGTGCTGCAAGTCCTGTGGGTTTGCCCAGCCTGTTTAACACTAAAAAAAGACACCGGTGTATGAGGATGCTCACAGCATTTATATTTATACATCAGTAGTGTGAGCGGTTCTTTCCAGCTAAAAAGTAGTACCATTTTTAGTTGTCTTGGAAACCTGGCATGAGTGACAGCTTTCATCTTATACAAGGAGCTGACTTGAAGCAAGTTTCCTCTTTTAGAACTAAATTATGGCTCCCTGCACATTACTATACTTGCTGACCAAATGTCAGATGCTTTTATGTCAAATAGAGTTGCCACCTGCCCAGTTTTCCAAATTAGGAAAACTGGGCAGGATTCTCTGAGATTGAAGCCCTGCCCCCAACATGTCACTGCCCTGTCCGCAGTTGAGCGTCGCAAGAGGTGGCAACCCTAATCCCAACTGTCACACATATACCTCTTATCCCACAGCCACACTGCTACTATAGGCACCATCTCCCTACTATACTGCTATCCCACAGCCACAGTCCCTTCCCAGAGACTATTATCCCACTGCTACTATAGGCACCATCTCCCTACTATACTGCTATCCCACAGCCAGAGTCCCTTCCCAGAGACTATTATCCCACTGTTACTATAGGCACCATCTCCCTACTATACTGCTATCCCACAGCCACACTCCCTTCCCAGAGACTATTATCCCACTGCTACTATAGGTACCATATCCCTACTATACTACTAGCCCACAGCCACACTCCCTTCCCAGAGACTATTATCCCACTGCTACTATAGGCACCATCTCCCTACTATACTGCTATCCAACAGTCACACTCCCTTCCCAGAGACTATTATCCAACTGTTACTATAGGCACCATCTCTTCCTACTATATGTGCTATTCCACAGTCACAGTCCCTTCCCAGAGACTATTATCCACTGCTACTATAGGTACCATCTCTCCCTACTATACCTTCTATCCCACAGCCACAGTCCCTTCCCAGAGACTATTATCCCACTGTTATTATAGGCACCATCTCTCCCTACTATACCTGCTATCCCACAGTCCTTTCCCAGAGACTATTATCCCACTGTTACTATAGACACCATCTCTCCCTACTATACCTGCTACGCCACTGGCAGACGATAAAAATAGTTTGCCTATCATTGTTCTGCACCAAGGCCCTTGAAGGTCATTAGTACTGTTGTTTACCAAGGGTAGTCAACCCTTATTTGAACAACTCCTTGACATGTCTTTCAATTGACATTGAAAACCAGAAAATACAGTGATTGTGAGGCCTTTTTATTGTTATTATTTTTCATCTGATGCATGACCCCTAGCAACCAGAGCGGTTAGAATTCCAAGAGGAAGAACTGCAAAACAAAAAGTTCAATAATTCATAAAGTGAAAACACTGACTACCTGAATATTGTTAGAGTACCATTATCCTACTAAAAATGCATTTTAAAAGTCAATATGTCCTTTAAGTGGATGCTGTAAGCAGCTATTTGTGTCTTTACAGGAGGTAGAAATGCATAACAAAGACATGGAAGGACAATTAAGTGACTTAGAGCAACGGTTGGAGAAAAGTCAGAACGAGCAGGACGCTTTCCGCAATAACTTGAAGACCCTTTTAGAAATCCTGGATGGAAAAATCTTTGAACTCACCGAACTCCGAGACAACCTGGCCAAACTGTTAGAGTGCAGCTAGAAAGAGACCAGCGCCAATGGCTTTCCCCTCTTCTTAAAGATGCACTGTCTCTCATGACAGCACTAGGATGGGCTCTGCCTCCACGTTGCACAAAACCAGAATGGGTTGCAAAATTTTTAGTTGGGTGACGTATAAAAATTTAGACTGAACTATCTAAAAAGAGGGGAAATTTAAAAACAAATAAAAAAGAACAAAAAACAAAATAAAACTTGAAATACAAATTACCTCCTATTCCATTATTGGCCATAATGAACTTTAACACATTCGCTGCCAGATGAACTCTAGCACCGAATGTTTCTGGTTATTCGTATTCCGCAACCGTAGTTTTAAAGAAATCCTCTTTTTGCTTTGTAGACAGTATAGAAAGTATTAAACATTAGTGGACTGTGTTATACACGATATTCTGGGTCAGTTTTAGGGTAGAGCAGAATTGGGCTTTTGCCTGGCTCCCCACTGGGTGACAAAAAATATATGTCAACAGTTCCATCCTAATGTTTTCAGTAAATACATCAGGGATATCCAAGTTGTGCCCCTCCAGCCATAACTCTCTGCTGGAGGGGTCCAGGTTGATCATGTCCATCTCTGATTCACATCATTTTTACCCTCAGATTTTAATTCCAGTCCTGCTGTATCACCCCAGCCGCCACTCTCCCCTAACTCCGGCCCTGGCAGCATTTAAAGATCATCTTTATTTTCTAAAGGATTTTATTTCATTTTTTTTTTAAATACTACGATCTATTCTTGCAGTGTTTTGTGCTGAACTTCATGACGGGAGGCGCCCTCTGTATTTTCGTTGTAATTGGAACATTTTTCTCAGGATATTTTTGCACTGTTGGAAGAAAATAAATAAATGAAGTGCATTATTAACCTTGCCAGGAGGGAGAGAAGATGCATCTTTAACCGCTCACCGTTCCTCCAGTTCTCCAACCAGTTGTACAAAGTTCTTCCTTTTTCTACTGGAAGAGGTTTCTCTATCAAGCTCATCCTGCTCTTCTTTAACCACGTCCGGCTGTTTATTTTTCCTTCATGATTTTAATGCCATTTATTTAACTATCAGCTTCTAATATACTGTAAACCCAATTCCAAAGGCAGCTGTGTCCGGGGGCAGTTTTAGGTTGTTATTTCAGATATATCTGAAGAGTGTATATATATATATATATATATATATATATATATATATATATATATATATATATATATTATATATATATATATATATATATATATATATACAGGTATGGGACCTGTTATACTGAATGCTCGGGACCTGGGGTTTTCCGGATAATGGATCTTTCTGTAATTTGAATCTTCATACCTTAATTCTACTAAAAAATCATGTAAACATTAAATAAACCCAACAGGCTTCCAATAAGGATTCATTATATCTTAGTTTGGATCAAGTACAAGCTACTGTTTTATTATTACAGAGAAAAAGGAAATCATTTTTTTAAATCTGGATTATTTTATTATAATAGAGTCTATGGGAGACTGCATTCTGGATAGCAGGTTTCCGGATAATTGATGCCATACCTCCCAATTCTCCAGTTTTGAGCGGGACAGTCCCGCTTTTGAGAGCTCAACACATCTGTACTGGAAAGCCCTAATTTTCTCTGCACTGAACAGCCAGAAAAAGAAACCAAGTTTCTAACTTAATTGGCTTTTGTCAGAGAGCCCAGAACAGGCACGAGGTGCACCTAAGATACTTTGTAACAATGTTGAATAAGCAAATAGGTAATTGTAACAATTTAGATAAGGAGGTCCCTTGGGAAAAGTTAGACTCACAACTTAAAGGGGAATTCACCTTCATTAGCAAAACTGGACTAACTGGAAAAAAAAACAGAAATATGTTCAAACTTTCATAACCTGCCAAATTTTGTAAATGGGCGTGGTCAAAAAAATGTCACTCTTTTTGTTTCCAAAATGTTGGGAGGTATTCCATACCTGTGTATATACAGTATATATATATATATATATATATATATATATATATATATATATATATATATATATACACATATAAAAAAAAAACACGTTTACCATGTGGACTTTAATCTGTTTATGAGATATGAGTATGTTTTGAAATGAATGCAAAATGTTTACTTCTGTAGTGAGAGATATTAGGAACCCTGTTTGTTCTCAATCTTATTTAAAGACAATGTCCGAACCTTCTGACTTTGACTTGACTGATAGGGCTGTTCCTAGGAAACGGGGGCCGGCGGCTGAGCCCCTTCATCCTCTAGGAAGTCTCGTGCCATGATTTAATATAATATTTTAACTGTAATTTTTCTATAACGAGAGATTGCTTGTACAAATAGCGGGGGTTGGGGGATAGAGGGCCACTGAACTTGGAGCAGATTTATGCCAGCAATGCCATTTTATGTTTTTGGTTGGATTAAAGTGATTTCGGCACCTGCCCACAAGCTTGGGGTTTGATTCTAATTTTAAAAAAATACACTAAAATCTTTTTTTTGCCCTCAGAGGAGCATCTGACAGAGGAGCAGTTGAGATGGGACTGCTTGAAGGCAATGCTGTGTTTACATAGCAATACTTCCTGTTTGTCACAATTTAGCCACACCCTCCAAGGGAGAAGGCCCTGTCCATTTCCTAGAACAGGGAACTTGCACTTAGGTTGATGGTCCTGTTTGAGTATGATTTGAGGCAAAATTTGACTTTACCATTGCTAAAGTTCCCCCTGGGGGTTATTCACTGGAAAGATGTTGCCTTGTTCCTGTAGCTATGAGTGTTAGGAGATGTTTTGAGGGTGTAATGCAGTATTTACTCCCGTATACAATAAGCCTGTGTAATGGGTGCCGATGGAAATAAAGAAAAACAATAGTAGTCAGGGCTCTGGTCCAAGTCATACAATGGAGTCTCTCAGTTTCAAGTTACAGCACTACTAACAGTCAAACTAAATGGTGAAATAAAGACTTCAAAATAATATAGCCAGTAATGCTGTATTTCATGTACTGAAATTAATGTACCAGGCCAGAGGGGAGGCATCAGTGTATCAGTAATAATCTAGGCCTTCCACAGTAGTGCGCCATCTTGGATCATGTCAAGTCACCTTTATGAGTGGCAGTGGCACTGCACATGCTCAGTGTGTCTGGGCTGCTGTTGAGAAGCTATGCTTAAAGTATAAGTAAACCTCTAAAATAAGTGAATGTAAAATTGATGAGGGTACTATTCTAAGAACTTTTGCAATGTACATTCATTATTTATTTTGGTTTTTATTCCAAGATATTAAGGGATACATATACTGTTAATATAAATTTGTTTTTTTTACAACAGCACCACCTGCTGGTCAGCATCTGACTAGTCTGACCACCAAATAGTCAAGGAAGTTGTTAGGAGAAAGAAAGAGGCTGCTCTTATGTTCTTCTGCTTAGGAAAAAAATAGAAACCTTTCTCACATCTTTCCTAAGCAGTCTCTTTCTTTCTTCTGATATCTTTTGACTACTTGGTGGTCAGACTGGTTGAAAACTGACCAGCAGGTGGCGCTGTTGTAACAAAATTCGTTCATTAAAAGTTGAAAGAGAGGAGAGCACTCAAACGCAGGTTAACCGCTTGTGATTATTTTTATTCATGCTGCTTTACACGACATGTTTCGGGCAGGTGTTGCCCTTTCTCTTTCTCTTTCACTTGAGAAAGGGCAACACCTGCCCGAAACATGTCGTGTAAAGCAGCATGAATAAAAAATAATCACAAGCGGTTAACCTGCGTTTGAGTGCTCTCCTCTCTTTCAACTTTTAGTGGATATCCTGGGATGATTGGTACATCTCTGTGAGAGGATTGACGCATGCTACTGACAAAGGATTAAGGCAGTGCGCAAATCTATACAGTTTCTATTTCAAAATTCGTTCATGTTAACAGTACATGTATCCCTTAATATCTTGGAATAAAAACAAAATAAATAATTATTGTACATTGCAAACATTCTTAGAATAACCCCCTCATCTATTTTACATTCAATTATTTTGAAGGTTTACTTATCCTTTAAATCAACTCCGACTGGAACGGCATCATGGAACCTGCTTCTGTAGCCTGCCTTTATGTACAGCCAGGGAACCATTATAAGTTTGGAATTTGTAGGATCATTAGCTCCCAGTGAATGGAGCTGCTGCATATCTTGCATTGCACTGCTAATCAGATTTTGGGCCCTACTGCCATTTGTATACTGGGACTGTAAAGTGTAACCCATCCCTGTTCAGCATTAGACTTGAAAGCACTGACCTCCAAGCCGGCTAATGTCACCTAAATCTGACAAATCTCTTAGTGGAGATCTGCAACCTATGACTGCCCGGCTGTAATTCAACTATAACTCCCATCATCCCCAGCAGCTGGAGGGCATAAGGTAGTAGATCACTGCTCCAATGGAATCCAAACCACATGAATAAAGCTTTACAATTAGACATTCTGAAACCTGAATCTCACCTTGCTTTGTTTTCTACAGGCGCAAATCTCAATTGGACATCAATTTGAACCTGTATTTTAGTGGCATTAAAAAATTAGAACCCATGTTTGCCATCTTTTTACAAAATAAACCCAAGTGTTTTTTTTTCCACTGTGTGTTGAACTGTTTTGTTATTGTTAAAGGGTAAGTAAGACACAGGTGGGGGGACTGCCACAATAAGGTTAAATAATGAGCATGGACACCAATTAGGGTTGCCACCTTTTCATAAAATTTCTACTGCCCAGTGATGGGGGCGGGAACAAAAGGGGTGGGTCGTGAGGTAGAAGGGCAGGTTGTGATATAAAAAGGGGCGGGCCATGACATAAAAGGGGGTGGGGCCATGCCGCACGATGGTCAGAAGGCGGCGAAAAGATTCGAGCGGATTGGAAACGGGCCAAGGACTTTTGTTAACTACATTGCCGGTAAATTTGTAATATCGGCCCCAGCATTGGCAGGTGTTTTACCGGCTAGACCGGTAAAATACCGGCCAGGTGGCAACCCTAACCCACCAATATAGTTACAGCACTCCTTGGACTATAATGTGTAGATGTCTAGACCTCTTCAGATTCACCCTTCCTTCATGAAAAAACTCTTGCCTGTTATTGATGATGATGATGGTATATACTCTTTAAAAACTCCTCTAAACACTCAAAATCCGACCAATCGAAATTTATAAAAAAAAAAAATAGAATTTTTCAAACTTGAATGGATTAAATCGACCAGAAAACTGGAATCAAAATTGTATCGAATCGAAAAACCCGATTTGTGTTTTTTCTCCGAAAAAAACTATAATGTCAGAAAGGCTGCAAACAACTCCAAACTGATTCCTGGATGCCTCTCATTGACTTAAACGGCAATTTGCCAGGTTTTAGGTGGTGACTAGTCAAATTCGAGTTCTTAAAGGGTCAAAGTATAATACATCTTGCAAATCTCATTTTTTTTTTTAAATATTTTTTTAATAACTCCCTTTTCGAATTTGACAATTTTGACCATAAAAAAATTAGAATTTTCAATTCGACCATTGATAAATCTGCTCCTCAGTGCTATCTTTGGCCACAGGCCCACTCTCTAAACCAACTTGGAAACTCGAATCCAAATCGAGTTCTTATAATTGGAATCGATTTGGATTCGAGTTTTCGGGTTGTTTAAATTCGTTCGAGTTTAAAAAAATTATTAATTAATTAATGAATTTAGACTAGTGGAGATTAGGGGAGTTTAAAAAAAAATCCAAATTAATTCGAAAAAGGACCCTTGATAAATGTGCCTTTTAATCTTCTTGTTTATCGCACCTATTGAACCAATTGAAAAGCTGCTTAGAATTAGTCGTTCTATAACACAATAAAAGTTACTTTAAAGGTAAACCACCCCTTTAAACGCCTTTGGTCCAGTGAGATTTGCCTCAGGTTCTTCAGGTTGCACAGTGCTTGGGTTCCTCATTACTTAAATGATAGTACTGTATTCAAGGGCTTACACACAAAGTACTATTATTACTAGTAAAATTACTACACTGTAGATCTGTTTCCTTTTGCACATACTCGTTACCTATTGGATGGGTGGCTCATATATAGGGGATGCAGAAACCAAGGACATACTCCATTTCTTGACCTCAAAGAACTGTGATCATGCATGATTTGCACTGCTCATGCAAAAGTTCCACTAATTTCTAGTTGGACTGAGATCGTAGGACAATCATGTTTTCGTTCTTGTTCTGGGTTCGGGATCACTGTCCTGCACAAAGATGACATTTAGCACAAGGTTCAGCATTTGGTAGCCTGAAACTGGTTCTCTAGCGGTATTTCCCTGCATTTGCACCCTCTGTTCACCCTTCTGTTAGTTTAACAAGATGCCCAGCCTCTCAGCATGATGCTCTAGGACCCAGTGCCATTCATTCGGGTGCCTGCATCTGGGTATTAATTCAAGTTGCCTACCCATCCTGTTACTAAGCGGCAGAACTTATAGGGGGTTATTTACTAAACTCCAAATATCACAAAAAATTTTGCTATTTTTTTATAAAATCGGACTTTTAAAAAATCAGGAATTGTTCTGAATTTTTTAAACCCCAAGGATTGATAAGTCAATATAAGACAATGGGAGATGTCCCAATGATTTCTTGATGTGTGATGGGTTTCTGCCAAAAATCTGAGTTTTCGAGTGAAAAATCCAGAAAATGGGACGAAAAATCCGAAAATAAATTGTGAAAATCTGATTTTTTTTCTCGCAAAGCAAATTTTCGGGAAAATGTAATAATAAATGAGATAAATTCGGACTTTGATAAGTTATTTGTTATTTATAACAAATACATTTGTTTGTCCCCTTTGAAGAGTGATGCTAAATGGAGTGGATTTTAAAGAGATACTGACACCAGATAATAACCATAACATTGTCTTTGAATGCTATTTATAATTTTGCCATAAAAGTATTTGCCTGATGCTTTTACATGACCTTTCTTACTCCCTGTATGTGGGGGCTGCCATATTTGTGCAGCAGGAGTCCGTTAGCATTAGAAACTCTTAACTGACAGACTGAGATGGGACAGTCAGGTTGACAAAACAGTCAGGTTTAGGAACATTACTTACAAAAGCAGAAATAGCAGCAACGTGAACTATATGTAACTTTTAATGTAGATTAATATTTTGAAAAGAAAATTTTTAGTGTCAGTATCACTTTAAGTTCTCCAAAGTTTTCACTGAATAGCAAAACACCCCCAAATAGACATCCCTGTTATTCCCTATACTTTTCAGGTGCAGCATGAAAGCAGTTTAAAGGAATTGTTCAGTGTAATAATAAAAACTAGATTAATCGATAGGCTGTGCAAAATAAAAAATGTTTCTAATACAGTTAGTGTAAACAAAATGTAATGTATAAAGGCTGGAGTGACTGGATGTAACATAATAGCCAGAACACTACTTCCTGCTTTGCAGCTCTCTTGGTTTCCACTGATTGGTTACCAGGCAGTAACCAATCAGAGACTTGAGGGGAGGCCACATGGGTCATAACTGTTGCTTTTGAAATCTGAGCTGAATGCTGAGGATCAATTACAAACTCAGAGTTAGAGAGCTGAAAAGCAGGAAGTAGTGTTCTGGCTTTTATTTTAGACATCCAGTCTCTCCAGCCTTTATACATTACATTTTTGCCTAACTAACTATATTAGAAACAATTTTTATTTACCCAGTTTTTATTTTTATACTGAACTGTTCCTTTAAAGGGATTGTTCGCCTTTAAAACAATTTGCAGTTGGTTTTCATTTTTTATTTGTGGTGTTTGAGTTATTTAGCTTTTTATTCAGCAGCTCTTCAGTTTGCACTTTCAGTAGTCTGGTTGCTAGGGTCCAAATTACCCTAGTAACCATTCACTGATTTGAATGAGAGACTGGAAAATAAATTGCAGAAGGCCTGAATAGAAAGACGAGAAATAAAAAGTAATAATAACAATAAATGTGTAACCTTACAGAGCATTTGTATTTTAGATGGCCGCATTTGAAAGCTGGAAAGAGTCATAAAAAGAAGGCAAATAATTCAAAAACTATAAAAAAACAAAATTGAAGACCAATTGAAAAGTTGCTTAGAATTGGCCATTATATAACATACTAAAAGTTAACCTCAAGGTGAACCACCCCTTTAAAGGAGAAGGAAACCCCCTGGGCGCAAAACCCCTCCCCCCTCCCTCCTGGCCTACCTGTCCCCCTGGGCAAATGCCCCTAACTTGTTACTGACCCCTCTGCGCAGGTCCTGTCCACGGTGTTCACAGTCGCCATCTTCTCCCACGCGCGTCTTCTTCCTGCTTTGGCCGGCGTCTTCTGGCGCATGCGCAGTAGGAACATTTACCGGTACGGATCTACTGCGCATGCGCCGAATGTGCGTGGGAGAAGATGGCGACTGTGAACTCCGTGGACAGGACCTGAGCAGAGGGGTGAGTAACAAGTTAGGGGCATTTGCCCAGGGGGACAGGTAGGCCAGGGGGGTGGAGGCAACACTGGGGAGGGGTTTTGCGCCCAGAGGGTTTCCTTCTCCTTTAACGTGTCTCGTCATGCTACAATTGCCTGAAAAGTACTGGCAGGGGTTTTCATTCCACACAATATCAGTGGTGCCAGACAAAATCTGCTCCACGGGACTTTAGGTATTATTAAATATTATTATTAAAGCTTAGGGCTTCCATCCACCCCAAACCTAATAAACAAGGAGGCAGATGTTTATTAATGATGAATATATTGAAGTATTATAGGAAGATGAGCAGCTGGTGACTGGGAGTCTGGTGTATGACACTATTATTGTACAAAGAAGGAAAATACTTTATTGAACACTCATCTCAAGCCTTACGCGTTTCATGTCCAGATGACACTTGATCATTGACACGAGTTGAGCCTATGATTAAGGGGCAGATTTATCAAGGGCCGAATTTCGTAGTAATGGGAGTTTTTTTGAACTCCCATAACTTCGAAATTCGAATAAAAAAATACCAATCGAAATTTATTTAAGTTTTTTTTGCGGATGAATAGGCTGTATTTCGATCGTTCGAATCAAAGTAAGATGGAATTCGATTCAAAGTATTTTAAAAAAAAACCAAAAACTGATTTTTCAAAGTCCACCAATTGACTCCAAATGGGTTCAAGGAGGTCCCCCATAGGCTAAAACAGCAATTCAGAAGGTTTTAGATGGCGAATGGTCAAAGTCAAATTTTTAAAGAGACAGTACATTTTTTTTCAAATTCAGATTGAATTTGGACTATTCCCTAGTAGAGGTACACAAAAATAGCTCGAAATTTGAATTTTTTTTTTTACTTTGAATTTTCAATTCCACCCTTGATGAATCTGCCTCTAAGTGTCATCTAGACACGAAACGCGTAAGGCTTGAGATGATTGTACCAAAAAGTATTTTCCAGCACCCTCCTTTTTTTGTTGCTATACGGTTTATGTTGACTCCTTTGAGCGGAGAACCTGGAGCACTTAGGACATCCCTCTACTCGTGAGTCTTTAACAATAGGAGTGTTTATGCTAACCATTTATCTTTTGGATGACTATTATTGTCCACCAATCCGTGGTGCATTATGGAAGTACAGGAGGATACATGGAGGCCATGTTTTCACTATAATTAGACACAAGGCATGTTACAGGGAGTCCCTTGGGCCTGAATAACCTCCAAAGACATCCATTAGCATTACCCAGGGAGGCTCCAACCATTTGAATGGGTGTGGAATTTTAGATCTCCAGTGTCCCATTGGGCGAAGTGACTAACGAAAATTCTCCAGCGTTCGGCTCCCTAAACTTCGCACTTTAGTGAATTAGGAAATTTACACCTGGCGAAGTGTTGCAATGGCTGTGAAGCCGTCGCTGGCAATTTTTTGCCGGTTAGGGAATTTGCCCCCTTGTCTCTTGATGGGAGTGTCCATAATGAGAGGAAGCGCCACTGACTGATGATAAGGGGATATATAATATATAGTATGTAAGTGTCACAATACTATTCACATAAAGACACAAAGACGAGACAAAGATAAGGCTTGAAATAAATAACCTTTATTAAAAGAAACCAAAATGAATGTCTGAAGCACCAAAAACTGTGAGTATGTCGTTACATAGGTTTATATGGGAAACGCGATTCAGTACAAAGTATTTCAGCTCATGAGAGTAAAAACAAAATAAAAATAAACAGAAAACCAACATAATAACTAATAATACAGGAAGTGAGGCAGAAAGGCAGATTAGAATATGGTTGTGTTTGTTGTATTGCTGTGTATACAGTATATATATATATATATATATATATATATATATATATATATATATATATATATATATATATATATATATATATATATATGTGTGTGTCTATATAGAAAGGCTTGCTTACAAACTGATACTCTTGTTGCTTATTAAATACTCCCGAGGAACTGAGCTGGGACTGGGAACTGCGTCATTGACATTTCGGGTCACTAAAGTGATTTCATGGTAAAAGAAGAGCGCTAACATGTGACTACCCCCCCAGAACTAATCAGGTCAGGGTCCAGAAAGGAATTGATACCCATGAGAAAAAAATCAGTTTAAGCCACTTTCAAATATACAGGCATTAAGTTATGTTCATGTTTAATTGCAGGTAAAAGCAGTGTTTCTCTGTTCTCTTATCTCTTTCACTTCTCTGGGTCTGACTCATGAAACAATCCCATTCCCCCCGGAATCTTTCCTTCATTTGACATAAGCAAATTAGGGTTTGGATTTGGTTGTGTATTCTGATGAATCCTTTATGAAAGATTTGGGATTTGCCTGAATCCCATAATAATGGATTTGGTGCATCCCTCCAACCAATCATAAATGAACAGCAAATAACAATAGAGAACAGGGCGGCTCACAATATTGCTACACGGGCAGACGCTTAAAGGAGAACTAAAGCTTAACCTAAGAAGTAGCTAGAAATGTTGAACATTATGTTTTAGGCTTCTGTACCAGCCCAAGGCAACCACAGCCCTTTAGCAGTAAAGATCTGTGTCTCCAAAGATGCCCCAGTAGCTCCCCATCTTCTTTTCTGCTGATTCACTGCACATGCTCTGTGCTGCTGTCACTTACTGAGCTTAGGGACCCACTCACAATATACAGTACACAGAATAGAAATGTCACAATATAAGGCTGATTAGTAATTAATACAGATAATTACTACATGGCAGCACAGAAACCAGTGCAATTAGCAGCAGAATTTAATACTCAGCCCTGTAGAATTATTACACAAAAGTCATGAATATCCTACAATTATATCCTTATAAACGGTGACTAGTGATGTAATCAGTTATAAACGGAGAGAGTAGTGATGTAATTTTTATCACATAACTCACTAAAACTTGTGTATTTTAATACAGTACCCCTTGTTGGAAAATATGAGGATATTAGAAGTTACCTCGGAGTTCCTTCAGCCTCATGTTTTTATATGGTCATGGAACTCCTTGGTAACTTATAATATCCTTATATTTTACAATTGGGGGTACTTTATTCCCTATATAATCAGCAACATGGTTCTATATTCATTTATGTTCTCAATACAGTTATAGGCAGCAAACAATACAAGTCAAGCCTCATACCAAGAATAAAACATAATACACAGGCTGCTAAAAAAAAAGACAAAAGGTATTGAATTCATAAAAAAATCGCCAAAAATATAAATGTTTTACCTGCAGCTACTTCAAATTGAAAAGCAATGGGAAGCATCTCTATCTGGTTGGTCATTGATTTGGGCCAATCAGACAGCAGATTGATTCTGAGAGAGTGTGAGGAATTAGCAGCACAGTGACAGCTTCCAATTACATTTTTTACAGTTTTACCAGTGCAGGGCAACACTACAGTATATTGTAATTGATTTAAAACACTAATTTTTTTGGTGTTACTGTTCATTAAGTGGAGTGGTGGGGGGAGAACCAATGTAAGCTTCCATTCTTTAATTATTGCTTGTATTCCTTTAAGGTGCTTTCTTATCTACCAGTCTGTCATTCAACCCACTCTGTGGTCACTGGGTGCCTAGCAACTGGAGTCTACAATCTAAATTGCAAACAGGACGGCACCAGAATAAAAAGACAATACAAAAACACGAAGACCAATTGCAATGTGCCATAGAGCGTTACTGCTTACAGAACACTAAAGGCTTCCTTTTGATCTCAAACACGTGTAAAGCATTTCATCTTGGACTGTGAATTATAAAAATATTCTACTTTGTTTTTTAAACTTTTCCCCCTGTTTACAATAAACCTGCCTTTCTTTCCCACACACTGACATGATATTACTGTCTGTGGCTAAATTATTTATCACTGAATAATTGTGTTTCAGTTCAATTCTATTCATTGACAACACAAGGCACACATACACTCAAGCACACCCTGACTTTGCAGAAACATTTTAAGGCTTTACATACAGACACTTCGTACATTTACAGATAATTATTCCTAAAAATGGCTGAAGAAGAAAGGTGGGACTACTAACAGGGAGTGTCTATAAACAGAATCAGGAAGGGATTTATAGCACAGCCAGGAAAGTCATAAAACACATGGATACCTTCATTACCCCCCTATAGAAATGGGGCACCTTAAGGGGCAGATTTACTAAGGTTCAAATGGTAAATTCGAATTTTCGGAAAAAATTTTTTGGGGTAAAAACGCACAATTTCGAATTTAAAAGCGCCAACTCTATTTTGAATTCGAATGTGACCTTTACCACACCTTGACCCTGGAAACAGTTCTACTATTCTCCACCTAAAACCTGCCGAGTTCATGTAGAAGTCAATGGCAGAGGTCCCTTGAACTATTTCAAGAAGTTAATAGTAGTGATAAGCCAAATTTTTGCCAAGTTTCGCTGTGAAGAAGATGCCCCACAGACTCCCTTGAAGAAACAAAATGTTGTGCATCAAAAAAAAATTGATGCACAACATTTTCTTAATTTTTTGGGTCGGGACTAATCGATCTCACTTTACAAATTCGAATTTCTTCATAAATAACAAAATTTGAATTGTGAATATAATCTAATTTGTTTGAGTTTAAAAAAAATTCACAGTACTCCAATAGATGCCCTAACGTTACTTCACTTTACAATACTCTGCAGCAGTGGAATAACTAGATGGTACTCGGCCCCACAGCAAATTCATTTTAGGGCCCCCAATATACTCAGAGATTGACCTGTTTTATAAATATATATTGAAATTGCTTTTAATTAGGGCCTCCTGTATCTCCTGGACCCCCTGCAACTGCATGAATTGTAGCAAGTATTGAATTTATTTCCAGCTCCTTCAGATGACTGAATCTGGCCAAACATTTGAGAACTCAATGCAAAAACCAACACATGCAACCCTGTGAAGATACACCTGAAAACGCCCGACTCTTCCCTTTTACTTTCCCAGCTCAAAAAGAGCATTAAATCCTTGCGTGTCTTTAGAATTCAATATATTGCATAAAACAGCTCATATGTAAAATCCTGCTTCATGTAAATGAACCATTTTCATAATAATATACTTGTCTAGTAGTATGTGCCATTGGGTAATCAGTAATAGAAAATTGCCATTTTAAAAAATAAGGGCCGCCCCCTGGGATCGTAGGATTCACGGTGCACACAAACAAACCAAACAAACCATACATGTTAGGTCACATGAGCCAATTAACAGACAGAGTGTGTCTTTTGCTTCCACACTTCTTCCTGTTACAGTTAGAGTTGAAGTATTTCTGGTCAGGTGATCTCTGAGGCAGCACACAGACCATCACGGAATGGTGGCTCAAGGCAAGAGATGTAAAAGGGCAATTTGACTTAAATATATATTCCAGTTTAAGATTCTTTAATATGTCACTTAATATGATGTAAACTATCTGTTGCTTAAATATTCATTTTGGGGGTAAAGTTTTCCTTTAACTATACTAGGCTGTATCATCAACAAGTAGGGTTAGTACAGTTCATCCAGAAGATACATCTTGATCTCTGCCAAAGAAATCTACCTGGATCAGGGCTTTGTACTAACATTTATGGTGGGTTACCTGTTGCTTCTAGCCTCTGCCTATCTCATACTCCTTAAACCAAAACTGCCAGTTCTTCCATTAATACTTGGCTGGATGAGGGGCTGAAACACATAGTGAAGGGAAATTTGATATTGTATCATAAGGGGTGTAAGGACAAACCCCTTATAAATGCATATGCAAAATTATGCAATAAATGGTTTCTTTTTAATAAAAATGCCCCCCCCCCCTTGCTAACTCTCCAATCTAAGGGTTTCCACTGCTCTGCTGGCCAACAACTTTCTAGTGGACACCGTGCAGGCTCATTTGCAGCTATTTAATGGCAAACCAAAACAATTGCATATTAATGTGTCCATGTATCTACGATATTCGTAAGGGACAAGATCATTTTCACATGTAAACATTTAAATACTTCTGGGACGTGTATATTTCCTCTTGCTGTATTTTTACTAATTTGCTATAAAGCTATAAATATAGGTTTAATTTGAATATATATGTGTGTGTGTGTGTGTGTATATATATATAAAAAATATTTAACATATGTGGTTGGAACAAGGCTTAGATTAAGATGCAGAAATACAAAGGAAGATTGTGGGACTATACAAGTAACATAAAATAAAAGTAGGGATGCACCGAATCCAGGATTCGGTTCGGGATTCGGCCAGGATTCAGCCTTTTCCAGCAGGATTCGGCCGAATCCTTCTGCCCAGCCGAACCCTAATTTGTATATGCAAATTAGGGGCGGGGTGTGAAATTGTGTGACTTTTTGTCAGTAAACAAGTAAAACATGTTTTTCCCTCCGTCCCTAATTTGCATATGCAAATTAGGGTTCGGATTCGGTTCGGTATTCGGCCGAATCTTTTGTGAAGGATTCGGGGGAATCCAAAAAAGTGGATTTGGTGCATCCCTAAATAAAAGTGCTACTTATTTGGGCAAAATTGCTACAAACATTCCAAAGAGGGACTGGGACATGGTACAAAGCCCTGCAAATGTGTTGGTTGTAGCTTATTAACTTTGCTCATATTTTTATTAGGAACAGAATCTCCAGCCAATGGTTTCACTGTAAAAAGCTACAGAGAATGGAAGATCGGCCTGTAGGACCAATGAATCTGTCAGGAGAGGCAGATGCTAGCCAGTAAAAAAAAACATGAGCAGATATAAATGCTTATGATCACCATCCGCTTCACGCTTCATAAACACTTTACGCATGCGCACAAACGTTACACCGGGCGTGTGCGCACCGAAGTGGTGCCGTGTGCACACTCAGAGAACCGGCACGGTGACGCTAGAGCGGGGGCCAGAGGGGGGCCCTGATGCAGTAGCCCCGGTGGGCCCTAAGCCCCCCAGCCCGACCCTGGGTTTAGCAATTAAATGTAGTGATGGGCGAATTTATTCGGCAGGCATGAATTTCCGGATTCCGCCGATGGCGGGTGTTTTCACGAAATTGCCTTGTAGATTCACTGTGGGAAAAAAATTGGTCAAAATTGTCGCACGTCAAAACTATTCAGTCGCCCATCGACTTTAATGCATTTGGACAAAAGAGTGGTGCGTCTAAAAATTGTTGCGCTTCAAAATTCAATGCATTTCACAAACTAAAAAGAACCCGTGCAAACTGGGTTAGACTAGTCTTCAAGACAGTGCCAATTCGTCTGAGGCCAGCGCCACTCCATGCTTACCTATTATTTGCTGTTGGAGCATGTCAAGGGGGGGCCGCATTGCTAGTGCAAACTAGTACAGTCATATTTCCATTTAAAAAATTATTTGGTCACGCCCATTTTTGTGACCACACCCCCTAATTACCAAGTTCATTTTATAAAATTTGGCAGGTTATGAAAGTTTAAAACACATTTCTGTGGTTTTTATGTGTTATTACAGTTTTGCTAATGAAGGTGAATTGCCTTTTAAGCTGCAAGTCACAGTTTCCCAAAGAGACTTGCTTATCTTAAATTGTTACTAAAGTATCTAAGTATCTATTCTATGCTCTCTGCCAAAAGCCAATTAAGTTAGAAACTTTGAATCTTTTTCTGTCTGTTCAGTGCAGGAGATCAAAGAGAAAGTCAGGACATTTCAGTAACAATTCGGGACTGCGGGTTGAGCTGTCAAAATCAGGACTGCCCTGCGAAAAACGGGACAGTTGGGAGGTATGAAAAGGGTACAATCTCTTTCTAGTGCGGGGCTGTCCCTGCTGCACAACATATCAAAATGTATCTTTCATCGAACAAGTGAAAACACCATGGCCAGAATATTTTCTTTGTGTGGTTGGTAAATTGCCAGTTGAGCAGTCTAGAGTACAAACATAAAAGAAATGTTCTAAATATTCAACAGCCTATGACCATTAGGTTTGATCCTAAGCTAGGGAAACGCTATAAGAGCAACTGCCAAAGCAAGCAACATGGCTGCAGCTACTAATATGCAGAAATGTTCATTAAAGGAAGGAATGTTCTTCACAAGCCTCGTAGTTGACAAGAATGTACAAACACTTGCACACTGAAACAGAAACACACATACACTTGTAGTGTAAAGATAAAATCTAATATCTATTCTACGCAAATGCATGTTAAAAAGGCACTGACAACATTTCCAAATCCAATTTCTTTCACAATATGTGCAAAAAAGTTCCATATCAGTCGCCCAGGCAAATTAAATATAAACTCATCCCAGAGCAACAAGGCTCAAATTTGTTTCGTCCAAGCACACAGTAATTATTTATAAATAGGTTGTAATTAATGTAGCTACACACTACTTAAATCTCTATGGATTTTATTTCAATAGAAAAAAAAAAAGACTGACACCAAACTTCAAAACATATTCGAAAACCCCCCATAGTCTGCAAACATGGTTTATTCCATACATTGCATGGAATATTTAACTGTGAATGTGGGGGGGGGGGGCTGTTTCCTTTATGCTTTGAGCAGCAGAACAGTGTTGTTGCTCCTAAGTCTACGTAAGGACACTGTGCAATGTGCTGACTGGACAAAAAAAACCCCACACAGATAGGCGGATAAAGTTTGCATAGAAAAAATCGTTCCATTAAAAGAAAATATATAGAAAAATCTTTTAGCATGAAAATAACATGTTCTGGTGAAAATTTGAGAAGCCAAACAAAACCAAAACAACTTTTTTTATAGGAGGCGTTAGATGGCAGAAGGGAAGTAAAATAAAACACATTAATAAGCAGGACAGAGCAAGTCGTGCTGATCCAAGTCCAATGAAGCACTTAAGGTGCCCATAGACGTTACAATTACGATCTTTCTTGGAAAAGATGTTCCAAGAAAGATCGTTCGTTTCAATACACACGTGTAAAGCTGAACGGTCAGATGTACAATGGCCGATATTTGAGTTCCTTCAAAGGCACCCGATCAAAATTTTCCATCCAGACCAATCAACGAGCCAACCGATATCCAAGTCTTCTGCCGATATCAGTCGGCTCTTTTGCCACCAAACACGCACAGAATATCGTACGAAAATTAGTTTTGTACAATATTTTCTGTGCGTCTATGGCCACCTTTGAACATAAATGAAAATAATGGGATCACAGCATACTAAACTCTATTAACACAAGGTCTTATGTATGAAAGTGTGCTTTCCTATTCAAGTAAAGGTTTACTAACATTGTAAGTTGGACTTACCACGTAGTCGCCTTGAAGCCTAGTACCAACGAGCCCAAAAGTCAGACTGGGTGCCATTTTAAGTGGGAGATTATTAGGCATAGCATGCAGGGGATCTTGCGTGTGTAGTTTAATTATTAAAACCAATGTCAACATAAAAAGAAACTTCATCACATCAGAAATATAAATTCTATACCCACCAGAAGATGATAGAGAAGAACTGACCTACAGCAGGGGGAAAAGAAGTCTTGAACATTTCAACGTTTTTCTCAGTAAATATATTTCTAATGGAGCTACTGACCTGAAATGGACACCATGTCGGTAACAACCCAAGTAATCCCCACATGCAAAGAACTCAAAACAAACTAAGTTATGAATAATAAAGTAGAATGACACAGGGAATACACATGAACAAAAGAAGGTGCAAAAGGCCCGGAAAGCCAATTTAGTCCTAATTGATGGCCTATAAAAAAGGTTTCTCATTACCAAAGTCTCACTTAAAGAAGCCTCTTAGGATGGGTAAAAGCAAAAAACTCTCTCAAGAACTTCACAACTTCAATTTTACATCCCCTGATTTTACATTTTCCTTCATTTTATATTGTTACTTTGTGGTCACACCTATATATTATGCATAATACATTTCCCTGATTTGGCATTTTCCTGGATTTTAAACCACTTTTTTCTGGTTCCCTGAAAAAAACGTAAAATGGGGGTTCTACTGTATATATTTACTGAGAAAAACGTTTACGTGTTCAATACTTAGGGGCCGATTCACTAAATTCGAGTAAAGGATTCGAAGTAAAAAAACGTCGAATTTCGAAGTATTTTTTGGGCTACTTCGACCATCGAATGGGCTACTTCGACCTTCGACTACGAATCGAAGGATTCGAACTAAAAATCGTTCGACTATCGAAGTCAATGTTAGCATATGGGGAAGGTCCCCATAGGCTTTCCTAAGTTTTTTTGATCGAAGGATATTCCTTCGATCGTTGGATTAAAATCCTTCGAATCGAAGGATTTAATCGTTCGATCAAAGGAATAATCCTTCGATCGTACGATCGCAGTATTTGCGCTAAATCCTTCGACTTCGATATTCGAAGTCGAAGGATTTCAATTCCTAGTCGAATATCGAGGGTTAATTAACCCTCGATATTCGACCCTTAATGAATCAGCCCCTTACTGTGAATGAAAAAGTGAATAATTGTTTCAGGATGATTGTTTAAAAGTATTTCTCTGTAGACCTCAGTTAAGGCACGTCTTTCTGCCGTTTAAAATGTGGGATAAAAAACAAAAATCCATTAGTGCAGTGGACTTTCAGGTCAAGTCACCGTTTGAGAGCAAACATTTGCAGCTTGGGAACCAATGACTTTGTCATTGGTGATATAAAACAAACTAAAAAAACATTTTAGACTCCATCTCAGGGAAAGGTATACAAGCTGTGACAGGAAAGCAATATACTGCACTCTATGTGAAGAACCATGTAACTGTACAGCAAATATGCATTGTGTGAAAAGACGAATCTCAGAGACTTTATCATGCCTAATAATTATTGTGTCTCCAAAAGAGGTGTCCTCCATGACTGGACAACCCGCACAGCTATCAGGTGTATAATTTGTAGCAAGACTTAAAAATAAAAAAATTATATATATTTATATAAACGTTGGAATTTCTTTTGTTTTTCTATTAAAATCAGTTACTCTGAGCCTGTTGAGTGCAGTATTTTTTTCCAATTTTGTACACATTTTACCTGCACATTTCACTGGTTCTTCCTACCTTTATCTTCACAGCCAACAACAGCTCTGAAATCTCGCACATGCTCAGTTGAAATTCTTTCTAAGCTAGTTTCAAATCAGCCAAACCTCTGTGTTAGCTGCTGTTCAGTAGTGCTGCCACCTTCTGGAAGTTAGTGTGTGCCCTTCATTTGCATAATAACATCACCAGCAGGTAGGGTTGCCACCTTTACTGAAAAATATTACCGGCCAGTGGGGGGCGGGCACCAAAAGGGGGCCGTCCGTGCCGCAAAAGGGGCAGAGCTAAGGGGCGGAGCAACATCGCAGAGATGTACACAGCGCTGGAAAAAAGGTAAGTTCTGTGCGAATTGGGGGCAGGTCAGGGGCTTTTTTAAAGGGTATTACAAATTACCAGCAACTGCATTGCCGGTAAATTTGTAATACCGGCCCCGGCAGGTGTTTTACCGGCCGGGTGGCAACTCTACCAGCAGGGGACAAGGTCACTGTTATAGTCACTGTATGGCCTCCCTCAGTGCAAGAAGAGATTTTTTAAAACCTGCAGTTTTTTTTTCAAAAAACTATATATGTAGTTTGTTTAGACGTGTTTAGGCTGTACTGGTCAGATTGTTAATATGTGTTTGATTATAGCTGTGATAGGTGCCCTTTAAGGGTTCATCTGTAATGCCTCTTATTTTATACATCGCAAACTGATAATAATGGGCTAGTTGGCCATCAGATGCAAAGTGCTGATCTTTTCCTTAATACAGTACAAGAAATTGCCATCTTCACGACACCCAGTAAAAATTAATAAGTCATACAGGAAAAATAATACTAGGTTTTCTGGTGTATAAATATGTCGTTTGCCTTTTCCTTCAGGAAGTCTGCAAGGAATGTCAATAATATTGCATACAATAATTAAAATTAATAAAATATAAAATAATTAAACCAATAAAAATGATAGTAAAAAGACCAAACCTACTTGCTTATTACCACGCTGTATAGTTGATAGCTTTTTATAGCATCTGTGAGCAGCTAAACCTAATTATTGGAGTACATCCCCAAAAGCCACAAGAGTCCTGGAAGTGGACGAGCACATGCTTTCACCAGAATGCAAATGAGATATGGGCAATTTATATTCAGGAGAGGTATTCAGTGATGTGGTTACCGTCTACTATTGACCTCTTCTAGAAATAAAGGTCAAACACATCCAGGGCATGACCTGCTGTTATTGTACAGAGTCTTCTGTAAAGGAAGCTGAAGATGCCAGGAATAGGCTTTTCCTTGATGATTTCTTTGATTAAAATGGATTCAGTGCAATGATATATAGTCCTCCATACTATGATACTTCAAAAATAGAGGGGTCAGTGTAGTGTTCCTAAAAATACCCTCACCTTATGACTGGCCAATCATTTCAAGCTTCATTTTGAAGATAAAAGTGCTTCGGATGCAAGAAGAGCTTCAGCAATTCTGTATGAATGGTCTAGTACTAAATTCGTTACTCCAACTCTGTGGTCCACATATATTTTTTTTTCTTGGCTATTACAAAATCCTCTGTTCTTAAATATAAAGTACTGCATTTCTTTTCTGGTTCTTCTTTTTTTGCTCACCATCTGCTGTTCAGATCTGCTCCCCCACAAACTCCATACACCAGTGGGTTGATTCCCCTATGTGTAAACAAATACAACACAAGTTAATAATAATGCAACAATTCTAATAGGGCTTGTTTTAGCAAAAGAGTGATGAAAAAAAACTGGAACAAGAAAATATAGTGCGATCATCTTCTTAGTTCCCCTGAATTACTCTCTTAATTGTTTGTTGTAGGCTACAGTCCTTTATATAATAAACTAGTGAAGCTTTCTATATCAATGTTAACTTCAGTGTGTAGTTATGGCACACTAAATCATTTCTTAACATAATGTACTACTAAATAAAGTCCTGAAAGTAACTCCACACTACATAAATATGTACATGAATATACAGTATATATTATAAAAGAAATGTGCACTACCCTCCTTTATGACAACGGCAAAATTGCTCCGAGTGCTCTTCTGAGCACATTTGCAAGTTAAAGGGGAACTATCGCGAACATGAAAATCTCATATAAGCTTCAGCATACTGAAATAAGAAACTTTCTAAATATAATCAATTAAAAATTCTGTACAGTTTCTGATATAATCAAATTTATCTTCACGATTCCTCCCTCAGTATCCATTTCTCTTCATTCTGTCTTCATGCAGGAGTTGGGTGTCATAATCATTGACAGTTAGATCCAATATATCTTATAGGGGGGCTCCTTTTGCCTAGAAGCTGTATTAGAGCTCACTCCATTAAAATCATCAAAATTCCAGTCTCTCTACGTGCAGAATTTGTACAAAAGGCAGTTATTTTGTTTGTACTGGAGTCAGTTATTTGAGTGAGCTTTAATACATCTGCTACGAAAGAAGCCATGAATATCTGAAACCCAACTGTTGAATGAAGAGAAACTGATGCGGAGAGAGGTATAGTGAAGATAAACTTGATTGACTTGAAAACGATGCAGAATATTTAATTGATTATATTTAAAAAGTTTCTTATTTTAGTTTGATGAAGCTTACATTAAATTTTAATTTTCGCTATAGTTCCCCTATCATTTTACACTGCTAATATCATGAAGCCGTGGCAGAATGGCAAAAGTTTACTTCACTTAAGAAGGAAGCATCTAATGACTCTTCTGTGCTTAATTCTATCATTCCTGTCACACTAAGCAGTAGAATGGAGCATGGTAAAGAAACGCCTGCTAATAAGCTTTTGTCGTTTGGTCTAGGCCTCATTTAGATACACATGCTTTAGGGCTATGGCACATGTTGCAATTTAAGGTTTTTGTCACCTACATGAATTCCAGCACATTTGGTAGCCTGAAAAACACTCAAATTAGCCTCTTCATAGCATTCAATAGCAATGTCTTTGTCTCTGTAGGCCGGGCAACTACAGCCCAGAAATGTGCTAGGACCAATTTCTGAGCTTTAGTCACTTGAGCAGGGAATGCACCAGCAATTAGAATGATTCCCACTGAAGTCTGTTCTGGTGGCAAAATGCTTAAATTTGCCTTTTTCACACTGTGGGGCTCATTTCTAAACTTCCCTCAGGGAAGAATGATTTACACAGTGAAAATATTTGTCCTGCGCATGGTTATATTTCTAAAGCTGCATAAGAGTGGTGTACTTAATGTGCAAACAGTATTGCAAAAAAAATTTTTCACACTGCGAATGTCCATAAGAGATTTTTAAATATGGTGAAAAATGCAAATTGCGAATACTCTGCATCTGAGTTACGTCACAACTTTGGTGGTGGACAAAATATTCGCAAAACAGTTTTGCAAACTGTGAATTTAAGTTACTGTCAATCAGGGTTGGAATGGGGGGGCCCCCCTCACAGTAGGGGGGGGGTGGAAGGGGCCCTGGACAGTGGAGCCCGGGCCGGGCTCCACTGTCCAGGGCCCCTTCCACCCCCCCCCCTACTCAGGACAAAATGCATGAATGTGCACCCGGTGCGCATGTGCGAACGGCGGAGCGCATGTTTTTTTTTTGGTGCCATACCTATATCGGAAGAGGGGTCTGGCCTGGCCGGGCCAGTCCAACACTGCTGTCAATGCTATTTTCACGCACAACAACCTCGCACACTGGGTGCACTCATGCAAACATCCGTCTCATTTGCGAAAATTTATTCACAATGCGAATTTGTAAAAAAAAGACGAAAAGGCGGGCACAGCAGTGCAATATTTTAGCGTTCATGAAAAAGCATGGGCAATACAACCGTTTGTGAATAAATACGCATTTTACAAACTTTATAAATGACCCCCTGTGTTGGAAATTGCATGTGCAGCAAAACCTTTAGAAGGAATAATGACCGTAACTGCAAACAATAAGGGCAAGGAACGTGGCATTTTTACGTTGCATTTTAAAAATATCTCCGTCTGGCGTAAATATGCATAAACTGCACTACCACTGAAACTAATGGAAAACCCTCTATGGCAATTCTCACTGGGAGCTTGCAAGCTGAAATCCGCCACGGGACACCAGTATTGGCGTTTTTTAAGCAGAAACTCCAATACGTCAAAAAACTACCAAATCAACACTCTATGAGATCTGCAAGATTGAAACCAAACTTTACGTAAATACGCAACGCATTTTAAATATTCTGTCCAAATTCTTGCGAGATAAATGAGGCATATAAGTTTTTACGGCCGGTGACGTAATTACGTTGTATATTGACGATCATTGCTGCTCCATTTTGCATGTAAATAGTTTTTCTATTTCTAAATAGCTTTTATATTTCCAGCCAGTGGAATTAGGGGGAACGAGAACAATGAGAAGTGCATGTTGGGATAAGAAACCTACGTGCTGAAAAACGCATGTCGACGGTCGCGTGTGATTTCAGTGGCGTATTTACGCCCCGATTGAGCTTTTTTAAAAATGCAACATAAAAACACCATGTCTGGCCTTGCCCTAAGTTGTTAGCATTCCCTGAATTCTAAATTTCTTGAGTGCTTACTAGCTAAAACTGGGGTTTGAAGATATTACCAGTTAGTTCTCCCAGTCTGTGCCAGGCAAACTGTCCTCTTCATCCTCTGAATCCGGAGATGCTTCCTTAATGCGCCTCAGTGCTTCATGAATGCTGCGAGTTAGTGGGTCAGTATCAGGGAGAAGGGTGAATGATTCTCTTAAAGCCTCTTTCTGAACTTTCTTCAGTTTAACCCCCTTTCTGATTTGAGCCAAAATGTTATTGCTGTCATCTTCATCAGGAAAAGGTGGTAACGCTCTCTGCTCCACTTTCTTCAATTGAAAACTGCCACGTTTTAGGGATGCTAGAACTTCATCCATTGGCGAGCTCACTGTTAATAAAACATCAACTTTATCAGGAAAAATGCAATGTCTGTCCTATACATTGTGTTAGTTTGTTTGGGCTAAATGCACCAACGAAACAGCAGAAAGGGAAGAGGAGTTGCAGCTGCAGCACCAGCACCTAAGATTTTCAAACCTTCCTTGTGACTTGTTCTCTGATAAATTTCAGTCACTCTTTACTGCTGTACTGCAAGTTGGAGTGATATCATCCACCTCCCTTTCCCCCAGCAGCCAAACAACAGAACAATGGGAAGGTAACCAGATAGCAGCTCCCTAACACAAGATAACAGCTGCCTGGTAGATCTAAGAACAACACTCAATAGTAAAATCTAGGTCCCACTGAGACACATTCAGTTACATTGAGTAGGAGAAACAACAGCCTGCCAGAAAACAGTTCCATAGTGCAGTACTGGCTCTTTCTGAAAGCACATGACTAGGCAAAATGACCTGAGATGGCCATACACACCAATTACAATTAAAAAAATACACTTGCTGGTTCAGGAATGAAATCTTATATTGTAGAGAGAATTATTTGCAGTGTAAACAGTTTAATTTAGAAATAAAAACGACATCATAAAAATCATGACACAATCCATTTAAAGGGGTTGTTCACCTTTGAGATAACTTTTAGTATGATGTAGAGAGCCGAATTTGTTATCATTTTTTAATATTGAAGGGTTTAGAATTATTAAGCTTTTTATTCTTCAGCAATTTGCATTTTAAGCAATCTGGTAACTAGGGTCCAAATGACCCTAGCAACCATGCATTGATTTGAACTAAAGACTGGAATATGAATAGGAGAGGCCTGAATAGAAAAATAAGTAATAACAAGTAGCAATAATAATAGATTTGCAGCCTTACAGAGCATTTGTTTTTTAGAAGGGGACAAAGCTGCAAAGAATCTGAAGAAAAAGACAAATAACTATATAAAAAAAAATAATGAAAACCAATTGAAAAGTTGCTTAGAATTGGTCATTCTATAACATAATAAAAGTATTCTATCTTTACAAATATTGGTCACAGAATGTCATGCATGTTTACTTTAGGATTTATTCCACAATAAAAATTTGCATGAAATAAAAGCAACCCCTAAAAACAGTATGGCACTATATACCTCTGCTTCTTTGTATGTCCTCTAGGGCCCCTGTTTTCTTCAGCCTCTTCCGGGCATTGAGAAGCTGATTGCCGTCAAATAACTGTGACAATGGGCCAGATACTGGCTTAGCAGCCTCCTTTTCCTCCGTTTCCTTCTTTACATGAATAACTCTTATATCTAATGTGTCAGTATCTTGCTTAGAAGGGGGCAGTGGAGGTGGAGGAGGCGGTGGAGGAGGTGATGCAGGCAAGGAGCTTGGCTGTATTTCTGGTTCAAGTTTTTCATGTGTAAAAGTAGGAAGAGAAGACATTACAGGCAATTCGGAGGTAATGGCATTAGGAGGTAATGAACTATCTTCAAGCTGTGTTGTGTTTTCTGGTTTCGTGGCCTTTATGGGTTGTAACACTTCAGGGTCTCCTAGGTCCGAGGATCCTTGCGTCTGAATACTAACAGAAAGGGACCGTGGTGCATCAGCAGATGAGGTTGCCCGTACTGTACTTCTCCTTCTTTCATGAGAGAAACGCAACCTAGTCGATTTTAGTACCACTTGTCCAGGGTGGCGCTAAACAAAAATAATAAAAAACAAAATTATATAAGCAACAAATATAACAATAAAAAACAACGCATATGTAATATTTATTCTCTCTTTGCACTACTGTTTTAGCCACCTGCAGACTTGAGCTGGTAGCTTCTCCCCGTTACAGGTCCGGAAGACCCATTGTTCAAGACAAGATCAAAAAATAGGCTTTGTGCTAAAAATATTTTTTGCCTCTTGTTTTAAATAACAAATAAAAAATAACTCATGATTAGAGAGGAAGGCAATATAAGATAAACAATTACTGCTTTTGAATGGGAAGAAGACAAAGTCAGAACACCTTTTCAACAGAACAATTTCCAAACATGGCAAAATGGTTGGCATTGTGGTAAACAGTGAGTATGTCTGACCATTACACCAAGGGCCGCCGTAGAAATCACGGGCCCCTGTACAACAAAGACCACTCCACAAGACCACACAGACATCAGTGCTAAACAAGGTAACCCCCCCACACACATACACAAATTATAAAAAAATATATTGCGGACCAGGGCCCCCCTATAAGTTAAAAAAAAAAAACATTGGCGCCAGGGACCCAAATAAAAGTTTTTTTCAAAAAAAGCATTGGTGCCAGGGCCCCTCCCCCCAAAAAAATTGGGGTCCCAAAGAATATTTATTTTTTAAAAAAACTTTGACGCCAGGGCTCCCCTTATAAGTTAAAAAAGAAAATTGGGGCCCCAAAGAATATTTTTTTTAAAAAAAAACATTGGCGGCAGGGCCAACCTTACAAGTAGAAAAAAATAAAATTGGGGCCCCAATGAATAATTTTCAAAAAAACATTGGCGCCAGGGCCCCCCTTACAAGTTAAGAAAAAATTGGGGCCCCAAAGAATTTTTTTAAATAAACATTGGTGGCAGGGGCCTATAGAGTATCAAAATAATATATTGGTGGCCAGGGGGTTAAAAAAAAAAAAAAATAGTGCAAGATATAACACTATATTTATTCTGTAGAATTCTTTACCATACCAGATTAAACAGCTCTATAAACTCTCTCTGTTTGTTTATGATAGCAGCTGCCATATTAGCTTGTTGCAACATTATTTCATGCCTGAGTCTCTCCCTGCTCACTCATAGCTCTGGCCTCAGATTACAGCAGGGAGGGGAAAGGGAGGGGGAGAGAGGAGCAAACTGAGCATGCTCAAGCCCTAGCCCTGGAGGTTTGAGCTGAAAACAGGAAGTCTGATACAGAAGCCCATGTGTACACAATAGAAGGCAAGAAATACTGTGTTTCTTTTGACAGAGGACTAAGAGCAGCATTACTCTGAGGGTTTTCTGGTGTATTTATATAGACTTTTCTGATAAAGCTTACTTAATTTTAGCATTTCCTTCTCCTTTAAGGCTTTTTCACTGCCTTGCCTTACATATTTTGAAATTGTTTGCCCTAAACTGAAGGTCCACTTGGACCCAACATCATAACTGGTGAATTCATACCACTCATAACTTCCACAGTTTTCTGATTATGCCAGAGTAAATAGACACTTAAATACTGAGCATCCAAAGTGCCAACTACTGCAGTGTATTGTTTGACTGCCATCAAGGGAACTAATATCTTTACATAATGAATATACAGGAAAACTTGTATCTTAACATTAGTAAAGAACATGGTGGTGGAAAAAGGCATGCATCATTTTTACTAACCTGTTTAAAGGTTCGCAGCCTGTCCAGTGTTTTCTGACGTTCTTGACTAACCCATGTGTTTTTCTGTTCCTCTTCATCTTGTTTGTCTCGCTTCTAAAAGAAGAGAAATTATATTAAAAACATATGAAAATAATGATTTAGGGTTTCTATACAGGAAGTTTCCCTGTGTATACTTATCCAATAAGGGTATTTAGTGTGTGTGCGTGTTATTTATTAAGCTGAATAAAAAATGTCAGTCCTAAAATAAGTGAAGCAACCAATAGAGTCGTGGTATCCAACAACAGCTAATTAATAATAAATAAGGGATTAGGTCTTCACATTTATTGTAATATATATATTTTTACATGTTCTTTTATTTTAATCTTATGAAGTGCACAGATTTCATATATAAATATAGATTATAAATTAGGTGCATTACCATTTCTCTCACCACCCACATTCACTCCCACTGACTTTTTAAACCCGTCAGCTATAGCAATCAAATTCCAGCAGCAGCTGTCTGAAAATTAGGGATGCACCGAATCAGATTCGGCCGAATCCTTCTGCCCGGTAGAGCCGAATTCTAATTTGCATATGCTAATTAGGGGAGGGAAGTTGCGTGACTTTTTGTCACAAAACGAGGAAGTAAAAAATGTTTTCCCCTTCCTATCCATAATTTGCATAAGCAAATTAGGATTCAGATTTGGTTTGTTATTCGGCCAAATCTTTCGAGAAGGATTTGGCCGAATCCAAAATAGTGGATTCGGTGCATCCCTACTGAAAATGCACAAACACACCACACACACACCCTTTTTATTCTTGTTCACCCCTCCTGCCATCCTTTTATGTTGCTCATTGCATCCTCCATGTTGGCATGGTCATGTGAATACAGCTTTGCTTTTATTTTTATCACTTGTTGATCATAACCACTGACCTCTATCCATAGTACAAAGATTTCTTTTTGCGGAAAAACAAAATTAACACCTGAAACAACTTTTTTATGTTGTTTTTTGGTGTTCTTTACCCAATGTTCCTGTTAAAGTACACACCTGGAGCAGTTATTATTCTAATGGATAGTACGTTAAGGGATCAGACAGGAGTGGGAGGGCAAACAACACAAACTAACAATCATGCAAATAGAAGGCAGAAATAGAAAGCATATAATATTATATTAGGCTGCAAGGAAGAGAAAGCCAGCCAACAAACTCACTAGCTGTGCATCATGATGTGTTCTGTATTCCTCATCACTCTGAAGTCGTTGCTGGATCTTTTCACTGTGTTTTGCAATGCAAATTTCCTGTAATGACACAATAAATGTTGTAACCACACAATGGGAAATATAAGAAATTATAGGTTACAGATAAGAACAAAACAACGGGAAATGTAACGCTGGAAAACGGAGCTTAGTAAAAAGTTAGAATTCGAAACCCCTATGCAGAGGCAAACTGGCACCCACAATAGTAAAGTGTATGCAAACTATGGAAAGCAATATTGTGAGAGTGTGCATTCTGGGAAATAATGCATTGAGGCAAAAAAAAAACCTGGCAGATTGTGAATAAATGAGGCCTGTAGCGTGTTGTATATATTTGGCAATCCACAAATAAAAAATCTGACAGAGGATAACCTGATTGTGTCACATATCGACTCAGCTTTGCACAACACTAACACGTTGACTGGTTAAAGCAAAAAAACAATGAGATGTTTGCAAAAGCCAAAAGATAAAGTAAAAACCAGTCATAACTTACAGTAATATACACAACTGACTAATGGGAGAATGTAATAAAAGTCAAAAAGAGCAAAACAATTAGCACAAATAAGAATGAAAAGTCTCATTTTGCAATGTAATATTCTTCCATAAAATGTTATTATATTGCGAATTTTAATTGCACATTGCCCACTTTTAAGAAGTGTTTGAAGGTGTCGTAATCTTTTGGAGCAAGCATAACTTTTTCAGTAGAAGTTTTATTACATTCACTGCGCTCTAGCACTAACTATAAAATTCGCAAACCTTCTTCCACTGTAGGAAGTGGTCGCTAAACAGTTTCCGGGGGCCTAAGCCTAGCGACCTGCTCTCCTGCTGATCTGTCTGACTACTTTGCTGAGCTGGCTGACTACTGTTACTTTGTATCAACAGCCAGCTGTCCGTAGCCTGCATCCTCCAAACCCCACAATTCCCTGCACATGTGATTTCAATAAGGAAAGAAACATCACAGTGCAATGCATTATGGGTTATGTAGTTCCTGCATACTGTCTGTAAACTGTGGAGAAGTTGTTACAATTTGTAACATCAGTGTTTAGTCCCTTCTTCCCTGCCAGGATTTCAAATGATGCAGAAAGAGAAGAACTGTTAACCAGCTGGATTTTAGCATAGAAAATGTAACCAGGGTAACCAGTCAGTGTAAACCAAGAGAGCTGAAAAGCAGGAAGTAGTGTTCTGGCTGTTATGTTACACATCCAGTCACTCCAGCCTTTATACATTACATTTTTGGATAACTAACTATATTAGAAACATTTTTATCTATCTATTTACACAGTTTTTATTTTCACACTGAACTGTTCCTTTAAGGTTTAAAATACATGTGGATCATCTGGAAACTAAATTATCCAGATATTTTGGGAGAGCCATCTCCAATGGACTCCATTTTAATCACATCTTTTCAAATGTATTTCCTTTTTTCTGTAGTACAGGTATGGGATTTATTATCCGGAGACCCGTTATCCAGAAAACTACAAATTACAGGATGGCTGTCTGCCATAAATTAGATTTTAATCAAATAATTCAGATTTTTAAAAATTATTTCACTTTTTTTCTGTAATCATAAAACAGCATATTTTACTTGATCCCAACTAAAATATAATTAATCCTTATTTCCTCCAATAATCCCTATTGTAGGAAAAACAATACTATTGGTTTTATTTAGAGGTCGAATTTCAACTCATGTGAATTTTTGGAAATTAGAATATACTTGCAATTCGACTGGGAGTTTATTTAAGAAAAAAATTTGAGTGGCTAATATTCAATCGAATGGTACCGACCCAAAAATTCGGATCGTGTTCGATTTGTACTAATCTCCCGAAAAGAAAACTCAAATGTCAGGAAGGCTATTAACATCTCCAAATGGCTCAACGGACCTCTGATATTGACTTGTACATGAACTCGGCAGCTTTCAGGTGGTGAACTTTGGAATTAGGACTGTTTCCATGGTCAAGGTGTGATAAATCCTACATTCAAATTTACATTTGAATAGGGGGAATTTTGACACTTGAAAATTCGACCCTTGATAAATCTCCCCCTTAATGTTTAAATTATTTTTTAGTAGACTAAAGGTATGGAAATCTAAAATATGGAAAGATCCCTTATCCGGAAAACCCCGGGTTCCAAGCATTCTGGATTGCAGGCCCCATACCTGTACCTTTGGATTAAATATTTAAATTTTTTTATCTATAATAATAATACAACAGGACCTTGTGCTTGATCCTAAGTAAGATATACCGGTAATGAATCCTTACTGTTTGCAAAACAATCCTATTGAATTTAATTAATGTTTACATTTTTTTTAGTAGCTCTACAGTATACAAATTATGGAATGACTTCTTATCCAGAATGGGCATGTTTGGCCAAAGTTTTAAGACTCATTAGGAACAATTAATAGTATTGTTGCCTCCTAGTTTCCTACCACTGTGCCTGGCTCTTGTATCGCTTATATTAAATCACACCAATACACAGTAGCCTTTTAATACTTATGGGGGGGAATGTTATAAAAGTTTGTAACAGTAAAAATATTCGCAAATGTAAAAAAAGTAATGTCTTTGTGCAAACACGTTTTCCTGTGCGCGGATTTAATATAGCTTTTGCGAACCTGAAAACTGTTTAGCGACTTTTTCCGACAGAGACAAAAGGTTTGTGAATTCTATAGTTTGCGCCAGTGCGCAGTGAATGTAATAAAACTTCTTACTGAAAAAGTTATGTTTGCTCCAAAATATTACGACACCTTCAAGCACTTCCTAAAAGTGGCAAATGCGCAATTAAAACTTGCAATGCAATAATAGTTTTTGTGCTAATTGTTTTGCTCTTTGCAACTTTTATTACATTCCCCTATTACTGTCCTATCAACCCAGGCAGGAAACAATTATGTTAAACACTCGTTAAGTGAGGCTACAATGCATGCTGCACCCTGCTTGCAATAAAGTCTTAAAATCTACATAAAGTGGCAGAAATACCTTTTTATTTCTGAGGTAGGCTTTCTTGGCTGAAATGCGGCCACGCTTGGCTTCAAGCTGACGCACTTTCACCTGAAGCTTATGCAACTCTTCCCTTTGTAAATGGATAGAAGCTGCCATATCTTCAGTTGCCTGCATTGCCTCCATGCTTTCATATGTATCGTAATAAACCACTTCATCTGTTTTCTCTGAAAAACAAAAGCAATATTGTAACATAAAAAAATATTTTTGGTAGTGATGCACTTATTCATCACGATTCCTCCACAAAGCATAATTTGCCTATACAAATTTGAATAGAATTTAACAAAATATAATCTAACAAACATTTCTAGCCATCTGTTGCCTAGTACGGTTTACTCACATTACTTTAGGAAGGAATTTAAATTGGCCTTCATGAAATATTTGAATCTTGCAAATGGCACTGCAAAAGTACGTCCTACACACATACCTGGTTCATATATATATATATATATTTATTAGAAATCAGAATTCATACATATTTTAGAAATGTTTTCTGAAGTGGACCTCTGAAGATTATTCATTATCATGAATATCATTGAGCCACTGCCCTTATGCATTCATGTTAAGGATATTCCAGCAATCTAAACATTTACATTGTTTGTTGGGCAGCTACTAGCATTGTATAAGGCCACAACTTTCTACATTTTTAAATGTGCTTAAGGGATTAAACATACCTAGATGGACAGGCAGTATGGTCTAAACTGATCAAATCTGGGCCTGTATGTCCTGCTTTATCATTGCTTATAAATTATTATTGGTGTATTTAGATACAAAAGGTGCTAGTTCCGATTTTTTAAAGTGGCGATTCCCCTTTAAGTGAACTTTAAGTATGTTATAGAATGGTTAATTCTAAGCAACTTTTCAACTGGTCTTTGTTATTTATTTATTATAGTTGTCTAATTATTTGCCTTGTTCTTCTTCTTCTGACTCTTTCCAGTTTTGAAATGGGGGTCACTGACGCCATTTAAAAACACATGCTCTGTGATGCTACAAATATACTGTTATTCCTACTTTTCATTACTCATCTTTCTATTCAGGCTTCTCCTATTCATATTCCAATGTTTTATTCAAATAAGGGATGCACCGAATCCACTATTTCGGATTCAGCCGAACCCCAAATCCTTCCTGAAAGATTAGGCAGAATACCAAACCTGAATAAGAATCCTAATTTGCATATGCAAATTAGGGTGGGAAGGGGAAAACCTTTTTTATACTTCCTTCTTTTGTGACAAAAAGTCACGAGATTTCCCTTCCGCCTCTGATTCGGATTCGGTTCGGCCGGGCAGAAGGATTTGGCCAAATCCTAATCCTGCTGAAAAAGGTCGAATCCTGCACGAATCCCGAACCGAATCCTGGATTTGGTGCATCCATAATTCAAATCAATACATGGTTGCTAGGGTTATTTGGACCCTAGCAACCAGATGGCTGAGATTGCAAACTGGAGAGCTGCGGAATACAAGGCTGAATAACTTAAAAAAAACACAAATAATAAAAAATTAAAACCAATTGAAAATTGTCTGAGTTGTGCATTTTCTGCTTTGCTTAAAGGCATTGGACTAATAAGTGTAACCTCCTCAACTAATTATTTCAGAACTTTATTACTTACACTCTATAATCATTGAGCACAGAACTGTATATCTTTTAAAGGAAAACTATACCCCCAAAATGAATACTTAAGCAACAGATAGTTTATATCAAATTGAATGACATATTAAAGAATCTTACCAAACTGGAATATATATTCACATAAATATTGCCCTTTTACATCTCTTGCCTTGAACCACCATTTCGTGGCTCTATCTGTGCTGTCTCAGAGATCACCTGACCAGAAATACTACAACACTAACTGTAACAGGAAGAAGTGAGGAAGCAAAAGGCAGAACTCTGTCTGTTAATTGGCTCATGTAACCTTACATGTGGTTTGTATGTGTGCACAGTGAATCTTACGATCTCAGGGGGCGGCCCTTATTTTTTTAAAATGGCAATTTTCTATTTATGATTACCCAATGGCAAATACTACTAAAAAAAGTATATTATGATGATAATGGTTCATTTACATGAAGCAGGGTTTTACACATGAGCTGTTTTAATAGAGACCTACATTGTTTGGGGGGTATAGTTTTCCTTTAATCTCTAGAGAGAAGCACCTCCTTTCTACTCTATGGTTTTTGTACAGCTGCACTTGTGCTATTTTGCTCAAATGAAAAATGTCACATATATCATTTTACAAGTGACATTAGCAATCATATCTGTATAATTACATGCTTGATGACATTATTATACAGTGATGGGAAACACACAGCCTGTATCTATATACAAATCTATAATAATAACAAAGAGCATTGTGGTGCACTAACATATTTTGCTTTGACAGAGCTGCAGGGTTCCACATGTTTTTGCTAATATTACTTTATTCTCCTTTAATTAAAAATAAGCCTGTGTAAAGGTCAATTCTATCACAAAATGCCATGGGTGCAGCTGAATAGCCACAAGAACTAAAGTGATACCGGTGTTGGCCATGGCTACACAGCAACTTATTTCAATTAAAAGGTCGGTTCACCATTAAGTTGATTTTTAGTATGTTATAGAATGGTGAATTCTAAGAAAATTTTCAATTGATCATTAATTTATTTTTTAATATACATTTTTTTTTTAAATATGTGCCTTCATCTTCTGACTTTTTCCAGCTTTGAAATGGGGGTCACTGACCCCATCTTAAAAAACAAATGCTCTGTAAGGCTACACATTTAATGATATTGCTAGTTTTTGCTACTCATCTTTCTATTCGGGCTCGCTCATATTCATATTCCAGTCTCTTATTTAAATCAATGCATGTTGCTAGAGTAATTTGGATCCTAGCAACCAGACTGTGGAAATTGCAAACTTTAGAGCTAAAGAACTAGAGAGCTAAAGAACTCAAAAAAAACCCCACAAATAATAAAAAATTAAAACTAATTGCAAATGGTCTCTACATCCTACTAAAAGTTAACCCAAAGGTGAACAACCCCTTTAATTATAGCTGTGTTTCTTATGCAACCACACAATTGTTACCTGTGCAGGGTAACTACATTTTATTTAAATGCATATCGAACACTTTCATTTTTACAGGTACTTTAAATAAGGAGCAAAGTAAAAAGTCTATCGACATGCTTCCAATGGAATCAATCTATAGAGCTTACTGACATCAGACTTTACAAGCAGATTGCACCTGATATCTGTCTTTTAATGCTTTCCAGTTGAGCGGTTAGCAGCAGTTCTTCACACTTCAGTATCTCAAACTGCACTTCATATAACTGGAGCTGGTGATCATAATAGTCGGCTTCTAATTGATTGAGCACGGCGATGGCCTCTGTTCCGCCCTGCAAGCTCTGCATCTGCAAAAACATGATTATCTCACATGTAACAGAATGATACCAAATAATGCTGCCATTGTCCTTCACAGGAGTCAACACCAGTTGTCTGGAAAGGTTTTTGCTGAAATAATTAGGGATGCAAGGAATCCACTATTTTGGATTCGGTGCTGAATCCCAGAATCCTTAGTGAAAGATTCGGCCAAATACCGGACCGAATCCTAATTTGCATATGCATATGCAAATTAGGGCCAGGAAAGGAAAAAGTGAATTTTTTTTACTTTCTTGCTTTATGACGAAGTGATGTGATTTCCCTTCCAGCGCCTAATTTGCATATGCAAATTCAGATTCAGCCAGGCACAAGGATTCGGCCGAATCCTGGATCCCAGACAAGTAAAGGGGAGCCAAAAATCTAGTTCAAGCCATCTTACTAACAAAACCATTGGCCCATCCACTTGGCAAAAAGCATTTTTATGCATGTTTTGGTTTATTCTGTTTCCATTCAAATATACCTATGTGATTTAAATTTCTTAAAGGAGAAGGAAACGTTAAAACTAAGTAATCCTTATCAGAAAGGTCCACCTAAATATACCAGTAAACCCTCAAAATAATGCTGCTCTGAGTCCTCTGTCAAAAGAAACACAGCATTTCTTTCCTCCTTTTGTGTACACATGGGCTTCTGTATCAGACTTACTGCCTTCATCTTAAACCTCCTTGCCCCGGGCGTGAGCATGCTCAGTTTGTTCCCCCCCCCATCTCTGCTGTAATCTGAGCCCAGAGGTATAAGTGAGCAGGGAGAGACTCAGACAGGAAGTGATGTCACACCAAGCTAATACTGCAGCTGCTATCCTAAACAAACAGAGCTTCTAGAGCTTTTTACTCAGGTATGGTAAAGCATTCTACAGAATAAATATAGCATTCTAGCTTGCACTATTGCAGCTAATCTTTTGGCAATAAAATGCCTCCGTATCTTTCCTTCTCCTTTAATAATATCAGACATGATGAAACAATAGTCCACATATCCATCATCCTTCCTGTAAATGCTCGTGTTACCTTTCAGTATTCTTCTGCTAATTCAGGTCTGATTTCCCCTTGATACTGTGTATATATTTATATACAAGAGATAATTTATTTCAACGTTTCGGCTCCTATACTTGAGCCATCTTCAGGAGAGATATATATGTGTGTGTTCTCTCTCTCTCCACAAAGCCGGTGCACACAGAACATAAAAATACTTCCTAGGTGCTGGAACAATCAGTCATAATATCATAAGCAGTAAAGGAGGAGGAAGGAGGAACTCTGTTTTGATACACAAAAATCCTGGTGTTGCTGGTCTTTTTGAAGTATTTGGATTTTTTACCGTGCACCCAGGGAACACGACGTCAGCAGGGTGCTGCCCTAGTGAAGATATATATATATATATATATATATATATATATATATATATATATATATATATATATATGACACTGCCAAAAGTAAATAAGGGGGAACACTGCTACAGGGAAATGTTCTAAGCAATTATGTAAGGACACAGCATTAGCAGTTTTATGACCTAAGCCTTGATGAATACCTGATCTTTCAGGGCATGCTTCTTTTGCTCTAAACAAATTTCTTTTGCTCGCATCAGTTGCAAGGTTTCTTTAGCAACCCCATACTGAAGCTTTTCCACACGCTCAACTGCTGCAGTCCAGGCTGTCTTTCCAAACTTTTTTTGGTCTCCTCGCATCCGATCGAACACAGCTACAAATTCAAGAAAACAGACAATGTATTATGTAGCCAAATCTTGCATTGCCTCCCCTGGGACCCAAACTTCATAGTTACATGTTAATTTAGGTTGAAAAAAGACACACGTCCATAAAGTTAAACCTGAGGCTGAGGCAAATAACAGTGAAGTCATTGAAATAAATAAATGATTATCCCATAAAATAGTGATTAATCACTAGATTAATCCAAGGACCAAGATTATAACTGTGTGGAAAGCATATAAGGACTTGTGCTATAAGGTTCTGTCACCTTTCTGAGCTTTAGCTGTAATTTCAAAGTATTTGACGGTTAGATCCTGAATTGAAAGAACTGCCATGTGAGCTTTCTTTTGCCAGTCAGCATCTTCTTTTTTAAGGCTCTCTATTCGTCTTGGACCCAAGTAATCATTCTCAAGTGAGATCTGAAAGTAAAAATGACACCATCTTACAAATGCTATCATATATTGTTAGCAAAGTGATCTTAAGCAACAAAGCTAAGGACATAACTAGATCATGCTCCACAAAATGACAATGGTGCTCCTCAAATGCATGTGCTGTTAATGGTCTGTAGTTCCTGTATGGGGCCTATTTATTATGCTGTGTAAAAAGGAGATTTTGTGTACTTATCGTTAAATCTCTTTCTCTCCAGTTGCTTGGGGGACACAGGAACAATGGGGTATAGCTTGCACCACTAGGAGGCAGGACACAATAAAATACAAACAAACTAGTCCCTCCAGCTCCCAGGCGGAGCCAGCCCAGTTCGTAACAAAGCATGGAAAGGAGCTGTGTAAACCCATTGAATAACCTGCTTAATCCAAGGGAGATAGTAGCCTTGGTGGCAGGAGAGCCCTGGCGTGGCCCAGAGGGAATGATGAACAGAGAGTCCGACTTACAGACATCTTTGACTCGGTGAAGGTAGTACTTGAGAGCCCGCACGGGATCCAGTGAATGAAGAGCCACCTCTTGGAAGGTTGGAAGGAGAAAGACAGAAGGAAGGAATGGTAATCTCTTGGTTCAAATGGAAGGAGGAAACCACCATAGGGAGAAAGGAAGAAATGGTGCGGAGAACAACCCTATCTTGGTGAAAGGTGAGGAAAGCAGATCTGCAGGAAAGAGCAGACATGGGGACTGGGGACCGGACAGGAGGCTTAACATGGGCCACCCCCTGTAGGAAAGGTCCTGACATCGGAATGTAAGGCTAGGAACCTCTGGAACAAAATTGACAGAGCCAAGATCTGGGATTTTAGAGATCCCAAGGAAAGTCCCACAGAAAGCCCCTCTTGTAAGAAGGCCAAAAGATTGGCGATGGAGAAACGGAGAAAATCCACTCTGTGGCCTTGGTACCACTGATGGTAGGTCTTGATGGAAACAGGTTTACAAGCCGCCCTCAAGCTGAGAATTACGGCGTCCGAAAAACCTCTCTTTAGGATTGCGGTCTCAATAGCCGCCGCGCCGTCAAACTGAGGTTGGCTGGGCATGGGTGCCGTATTGGACCTTGTATGGCGGGTAGGGGCCACGGTTCATCTACAGATAGACTGACTAGGTCCGAGAACCACGTGCGACGAGGCCATCTGGGAGCAATGAGGATGAGGGTGGTGTGTTCCCTCTGCAGCTTCTTGATTGTTCTGAGGCAGAGGAGGGAAGGCGTAGGTGAGCTGAAAGTACCAGGGAGCGGCCAGGGCGTCTGCTGCTAGGGCCAGAGGGTCCCTGTAACGAGTGGTACCTTTCGATTGTGACGGGTTGCCATGAGGTTGACATCCCCATCTTTGAGTAATTGGTGAAATATGTCGTCCTTTAGAGACCACTCACTTGGATCTAGGGATTGTCTGCTGAGAAAATCCGCCACCCAATTGAGAAGTCCTGGAATGTAGATCGCGGAGAGATGTGATTGGTAAGTCTCTGCCCAGCGAAGGATGAGTCCGACTTCTTGTTCTGCCTTGGTGATTGACATATGCTACTGCTGTAGCATTGTCGGATTGAATTCTTACCGCCTGACCCACTAGCTGTTGTTGTCAGTGAACTAAGGCTAGCCGGATGGCCCGAATCTCCAAAAGATTGATGTGGAGACGTTGCTCTGCTGGTGACCAGAGGCCCTGTGCTGATTGTTCCTCCAGGACCGCTCCTCAGCAGGATAGGCTTGCATCCGTAGTGACAAGTCGCAATTGATGATCCCTGAGGGGTCTGCCCTGGGTCAGATGACTGATTTGAGTCCACCAGTGAAGAGACGCCTTGGTCTTGTATGATAGGCGAATCTCCTGAAGTAGGGATCTGCGTTTCCAGGCTGAGAGAATATTCCATTGAAGCTCCCTGGGGTGGTGTTGAGCCGTCAGGCTTGGCCACAGGTGAGTAGGAGCCTTGGTGCTGTATAACACGAGTACAGCGGGTATTTGAGGTTTTGATAGGCCGGAAACATGTTATGCAGAATAGTATTTTAATAATGAAAAGTATGGCAAAATAACAGATGAACAAAAGATAAATAATATAAGTTCTTACACCAGGTTGGTGGTCAAGGGCAGGCAACAATAAAGCAAGTCCGAGAAACAGGCTGAGGTCGGGGGCAGGCTGATGGCAAAACAAGTCCGTATGACAGGCCGAGGTCGGAGGCAGGCTGATGGCAGAGGGTAGTCCAGTAAACAAGCCGAGGTCAATTACCAGGAGATCCAATAGAGAGCAGGTAAGGGGAACTGTAGCAGAGAACAAAGGCACAGGGAACAAGGCAGGAATCTCAGGAACAAAAGCAGGAATCTCAGGAACAAAAGCAGGAATCAGGAGTCACAGGAACAAGGAGTCACAGGATCTAGCTTGGGAGCTTCAATGATCAAGCACCAGAGTAACATTACTAACAGGCTTATAAAGGCCCTTAATTAACATATTACCAACACCTGGTAGAGCAAGAAGGAGGAGGTGAACAAACGTAAAAGGTAGAACGTCTTTAATCATACCAATAGAAGTAGGTTCCAAAGGTCTCCAGTGGCTCAATGGAATAATGCAGGAGCTTGTGAGAGTATAGTTCAGAGTTCGATCCCAGGTAGCTCCTGACATGAGCAAAGGGGACTGCTTCTAAGGTTGACACCATGACTCCCAGGATCTTCATGCAGAATTTCGCAGTGTGCTTCTGCTTCGAGAGCAGGGACCGCACCAGGGTCCGTAGATGATGGGCCTTGTCTGGTGGGAGAGACACTGTTTGTGTCTGAGTGTTGAAGAGCATTCCCAGAAACACCATTGATTTGCTCGGAAACAGAGAGGACTTGTCACGGTTGATGTACCAGCCCAACTCCTGTAATCTGTCCATGGTCAGCTGGAGAGCTTGTTGGGCAGCTGGAAGGGTCGGAGCCTTGATCAGAAAATCGTTGAGGTAAGGAGTAATGGATACAACCAAAGCAGCATGATCCCAGGGAAGAGAGACAAGTTATGCAATAGGTCGTGGGAAGAGAGGGTCCTATACCTCTCTTGCTTCCAGATTGGTATTGAGTTCCCTAATGCCCCAGGAAGAGGCACCAGGATAAGTGGGACTTCAGGTATTTTAGTGCTCACATAATGTCCTGGTCTGCTCTCCTGGCCAGTGAATTCCTTCCCCTGTAAGGGAAGGGGAGGTGAATCAGCCTGGATGGTCAGTGCAGATGCAACCGGAGACATCCAGAGTAGGAGGTGGATCTAGGAGGCAAAGCACTCAGTGTGGATGCCCAGTCCAACCTCTTGTAGAATGAAGTAATAAAAAAGAAAAACAAATCAAACTCCTGGCTAGGAGCTCTATGTCCTAACCTCCTGAGGACACAACAAAACTGGGCTGGCTCCGCCTGGGAGCTGAGGTATAGCAGGAGGACTAAGGAGAAAAGAAATTTTCCGAAATAACGGTGTAAAAAGCCGTGTAAAATAAATGGCAAATTTATCAAGCTGTGTTTTATTTTACGCCGTGTGAATGACAGATTTTCTGCAGTTATTTTACAATGCTTCAGACCGTTGTAAGTTACAGAAGTTGCTCAATGAAAAAGCCCGTAACAATTATTTTTACACAGCAATGCCTGGTGATGTGTGGTGACTTATCCTGACGTTTTTTACACCGCATAATAAATAAGCCCCTATATGTAATGTCTGATTGGGCTCTGCACACCTGAGTAATGGGAACATATGGTTAGTATTGCTCAGTGTAACTATATCTGACTGCACACTAACTTGGAGTTTTAAGATTTTACTTTAAAGATATAGCTATATTAAAGGACAACTAAAGCCTAACTTAAAGGGCATGTAAAGGCAAGACAATAAACTCCCATTTTTACTTTCTTTAATGAAAAAGAAACCTATCACCAATAAACTTTAATTAAAAAATGTGTACCGTTTTTATAAGAAAACTGACTGCATGCAGTAAAATTCTCCCTTCATTTACTGCTGTGGATAGGAATTGTCAGATGGTCCCTAACTGCTGAGCAGGGAAACAAAATCATAATTATGAACAGCAGGGGAGCCACTGCCTTACTTTCCAGCCATGTAGAACTCAAGCAGCTTTTGTTTAGGACGATCCCTAAGCAGCCCAGACCACACAGAGCATGTGCACAGTCTTAGTCTTGCAAAGATGTTAAACAAAAGTTACAAGATGGCCAACTTTGAAAGCATAAATTATTTGTTTGATTAGGCTTGTGGTGTTCATGTTTATATTTAGTATACAAAATACAGCATTTCTAGCCTTTTTCTATTTTAGACTTTACATGCCCTTTAAGAAGTAGGCTAGAAATGTTATATATTATGCTTTGGACTTTCTTTGCCAGTCCAGGGCAACCACAGCCCTTTAACAGGGAAGATCTGTGTCTCCAAAGTATCTCCCCGTCTTCTTTTTTGATGCATGTGCTGCTGTCACTTACTGAGTTTAGGGACCCACTCACAATATACAGTACACATAGAATAGAAATGTCACAATATAAGGCTGATTAGTAATTAATACAGATAATTACTATGTGGCAGCACATAAACCAGTGCAATTGGCATCAGAATTTTTATAATCAGCCCTGTAGCATCAGCTTATATTACAGACAAACCTCATTTTCTACTAGATAATTTGTGACGACCCCTAAGCTTAGCTTCTCAACAGTTGCTCAGAGCCCACTGAGCATGTGAGTGTCACAGACACGGTCAAGTTTGAAGTCCTGGATCTTTGCTGCTATTGAGAAGTTGAACATTTAGACTGGTGCAATAAGTTCAGTATATAAAATATGCCATTTTTAGCCATATTAATTTTTAAGGGTTTAGTTCTCCTTTAACAGAGTATGCTAAACAGTCTGAATACTTCCACATATACTACATAAAAGATCTTGCAGCATTATACTTGTCCCCTATCTTTTAAGCTTTACTTAGGAGCAAAAGACGTTAAGAGGAATGTCGTGGTCATGTTTTTGTGCATGTCACCTTATTTCTTATGTTTTTATTCTAAAAGTAATGGCACCTAAAATTCCGTGAGTGGTTTGCTGAATGACAAAATAGTCTCACTTTATAGGTTAAAGAAGGTTACAGGCAAGACTCGAATTAAGGTAATGCATTTTGAAACAATACAGAGAAAGAGCACATTATGATCAAAGTTGTCTGGGATTTAATACAAATTAAATGCCAAATGCCAAACTTGATTTACACTGAGAGGATTAAATGGATTAGATGCAAACAAATGGTAAGGTGATGGAGATTATTAAAGGTCTAATATAACCCACATTCCAGCTGGGGGTAACAATATATATCCATCTTGGGCCACAGGTTGGACACCCCTGGTTTAAAGGGTAAGGAATTTTTTAATAGCTGTATGCACAAAATGTCTTAAATATATTGATAATGGGTTGAGTGCAGAGGACTCTTGTATTTGTCTATATGTATTTTGTGGTCACAGCCTCATTGCACCCCCACCTATTGGTTTTAAAAAATAGTGGTGAGCACAACTTTCCCTTGTTTGTGATATCATTATGAAGCACTTTATGTGATCAACATGGCAGATTGCACAGAGAGCTCCCTCCTGGTGCCAGTGTCCTAGCGCTGGTGGGGGCTCTATTAGCCGCACCTTTGGTTTGGGAATGTATGTATGTATGTATATATATATATATATATATATATATATATATATATATATATATATATATATATATATATATATATATATATATATATATATATATATATATATAGAGAGAGAGTTTGGTAACAGCTGCCCTGGCAATAGACAATGTGCTGACGCTGGGACAACTGATATATGAACATCTGGGATACCAGTAGATATTTCAGAATGAGCAATTTGGGGGAAAACTCAATTTGTCTCCCTCTGCCTATAAATCAGATTAATTTATAGTCAGAAAAAGGTTTCTAGCATTAAATGAGAACTATACCGCCAAAATGAACACTTAAGCAACAGATAGTTTATATCATATTAAGTGGCATATTAAAGAATCTTACCAAACTGGAATATATATTTAAGTAAATATTGCCCTTTTACATCTATCGCCTTGAACCACCATTTCGTGATGGTCTGTGTGCTGCCTCAGAGATCACCTGACCAGAAATACTGCAGCTCTAACTGTAACAGGAAGAAGTGTGGAAGCAAAAGACAGAACTGTGTCTTTGCTCATGTGACCGAACAGTATGGTTTGTTGCCATGTTTGTGTGCTCAGTGAATCGTATGATCCCAGGGGGCGGCCCTAATTTTTTAAAATGGCAGTTTTCTATTTATGATTACCCAATGGCACATACTACTAGAAAAGTATATTATTATGAAAATGGTTTATTTACATGAAGCAGGGTTTTACATACGAGCTGTTTTATGCAATATATTTGTATAGAGATCTACATTGTTTGGGGGTATAGTTTTCCTTTAAGTAAAGCTTTATTTGCTCACATCTGGCCCTACTAGCAGTTAAGCAGATTTTAATTTTTACAATATTTATTGTTCATCTGTGACTGTACATTGTCTGGTACGTGTGTGTGTGAGTGTCTGTCTAGTTCCTTCCTGGCTAAAAACAGCATTCTGACTTAATTTAGAGTACAGATAATAAATCAATTAATACTTTTGAAATAAAGAAATTGATATAAATCGAAATCTCTACTTGAGCATTACAATACATAGATTTATAAAAAACACATCTATATTTATGGTAAAGGCATGGGATCCGTTATCTGGAAACCAGTTATCCAGAAAGCTCCGAATTACAGAATGGTCGTCTCCCATAGACTACATTTTATCCAAATAATTCACATTTTTAAAAATTATTTCCTTTTTATCTGTAATAATAAAACAGTAGCTTGTACTTGACCCCAACTATGATATAATTAATCCTTATTGGAAGCAAATTGGCCTATTGGGTTTATTTAATGTTTACGTGATTTTCTAGTAGCTTTAAGGTATGAAGATCCAAATTACGGAAAGATCCAAGCATTCTGGATAACAGGTCCCATACCCGTATGCAATATATACCTTTACATTAAATATTTTATACTATAAAATAATAAAATATTTATGCAGAAAATAGTTTCATATTATTATATAAGCATTCAATACCTTAATCTGCTGCCTCCTCAACATTGCCAGCTCCCTCATATCTCTGAATGGCTGTAGCAGATACTGGTACAGTTCAGTGGTTGCTTCTACAACATTACTGTAGGCTTCATCCTCCAGCTGATACAAGTCCAGTAAGTCGACCATAACTTCTGTGGTTTTGTGCTTTTCCAACAACTGTGTAAAAAAAAAAATTTTTTATCTATCTATCTATCTATCTATCTATCTATCTATATATATATATATATATATATATATATATATATATATATATATATATATATATATATGGTTTACGGGTGCACAGTACAGCATGCAATTTAAAAAATAAATAAATCCCCCACAACGGACTAAGTCAAATATGTCCCTAAAGCTAGCCCACAGGTTATGATCTGTTAGTTTGGGAACATCCCCAAATGAGTATACTTTTTGAAATTTTGGCCTGTTGCTACTCTTCGGCGCCGCTTCCAAGATGGTGGAGCCTGTAGCCAGGGATGTCAAAACTCAAAATAAATAGATGTCAAAGACCTGCATTCATTGCCAAAATACAGGTCTTAAAGGAACTGTAACACCAAATAAAAACTGGTGTGTTTGCTTCAGAAAATATACTATTGTATATATACACAAGCTGCTGTGTAGCCATGGGGCAGCCATTCAAAGCTGAAAAAGGAGAAAAGGCACATTATACACAGCAGATAACAGATAAGCTCTGCAGTATACAATGGGATTCTTCCGAACTTATCTGTTACAGTCATATGAAAAGTTTGGGAACCCCTCTTAACCCTTTAAATGCCACAGAACGTAGAATCTACGTTCTGTAGCAAAGTAACTTGAAATGCCACAGATCGTAGATTCTACGTTCTGCAGCATTTGCAGATTTGGGAACGGAGGAGCGGCTTGTAAAGCCGCTCGCTCCGTTCCTGCTTGTTCCCCAGCCCCTAGGCAACGAGCCTAGGCGGGGAACAAGTGGCCCCTGGGTCGCGATCGCCCAGGGGCCCCAAGGCAGCAGCAGGCACGTGCAGCATATGTGCCCTGCTGCTGCCTGCACTTTCAGAACGGAGGAGCGGCTTTACAAGCCGCTCGCTCCGTTCTTAGTGTCCCTGGCAGCTTCCCCTTCCCCTAGGCAACGAGCCTAGGCAGGGAAAATGGGCCCCTGGGTCGCGATCGCCCAGAGGCCCCAATGCAGCAGCAGGCACGCAAAATATACGTGCTCTGCTGCTGTTTGCCTGCTGCCTGCTTTTTCAGAACGGAGGAGCGGCTAAAAAAGCCGCTCGCTCCGTTCATACTCGTCCACCAGCCCCTAGGCAACGAGCAGAAGCGGGGAACGAGTGGCCCCTGAGGCGCGATCGCCCAGGGGCCCCAAGGCAGCAGCAGGCACAATGAAATCTAGGTGCCCTGCTGCCTGTGCTTCCTAGCCCTACAGCACCGCCCACTCACCAGATCCAGCAATGAAGACGATTCCAGCTCTTCATGCAGCCCTCCTGGACGACCTACAGCCTGCCACCCCAGGTTAGTGCCCCCCCACACACAAACACACAAACACACACACACACACCTATTGTACTAATACACTTACATTCCCACTTATATTCACACTTACACACACATACATTAAATTTTGGGGGATCAGGGGGGGTCACATATATTCACAGCCCTTACACATGCTTGCACACACTTGCACATGCAAACAACACGCATACAACACACAATTTGTCTGTTGTACACACACATACGCTATTTTGTGTGTTTTTATTTTCTTTTATCGCATCGTCTGTATTTTTGCCTGTAAAAACTGTTTTATTGCCATTGCGAATAGCGTATTTGCTAATTGCACCACGCAATACCTTTTTGTATGTTATTTCGGTGATTATATTGCAATTTCAGTGATATTTGTACATTTTTAGCCATTTTATTGCATGTTTAGCCATTTTATTTCATTTTCAGCTTTGCGTAGGTGTTGTTTGCTTATTTCTATCTGTAAAACCTATTTAGCTATGCTAAAATAATCAAACTTTGATTCTGACCGTTAATTACATTAGGCTAAAAAAAAAAAGCCATTGATTTTTGTGGTTTTGTTGGATTTTACTGATTTTATACCATTTGGCTCAGTTTTATGTTACTTCATTTTGCCCATGGAAATTTTGTCTGCTATAGATTCATTTGGGGGTCTCTGTGCGCCACATAGTTTAGTATATCTATACATATTGGGCATCAAAGTGTTCAGTAGACCCCTGGCGTTTATATTTAGGATGTTTTATGCTGATACGTTACGAAATGTGGGGCATATAATGGGGTAAAATTCAAGCTTTCTGACAATTTTCAGAAATTTGATAAAAACCGTTATGTTCAGCATTGCTTTGCAGTTTGGCAGTTTGCAGTAGAAACACATATTTACCCATATTGGATTTGTCAGAATGTGTTCTTTCTAAAAATATATGGTTTTCTGGGGTCTCTGTACTGTTAGGGGGGTCTAATGTCGCATAATACACACACCAGGTGCTTATATTGCAGCAGCCAGCGCGTCAGCTGTGAAAATGTATATACACTATTGTCATTTGGGGGTCTCTGTGCGCCACATAGTTTGGTATATCTATGCATATTGGGCATCAAAGTGTTCAGTAGACCCCTGGCGTTAATATTTAGGATGTTTTATGCTGATACGTTACGAAATGTGGGGCATATAATGGGGTAAAATTCAAGCTTTGTGACGATTTTCAGAAATTTGATAAAAACAGTTATGTTCAGCATTGCTTTGCAGTTTGGCAGTTTGTAGTAGAAACACTTATTTACCCATATTGGATTCGTCAGAATGTGTTCTTTCTGAAAATATATGGTTTTCTGGGGTCTCTGTACTTTTAGGGGGGTCTAATGTCGCATAATACACACACCAGGTGCTTATATTGCAGCAGCCAGCACGTCAGCCGTGAAAATGTATATACACTATTGTCATTTGGGGGTCTCTGTGCGCCACATAGTTTGGTATATCTATGCATATTGGGCATCAAAGTGTTCAGTAGACCCCTGGCGTTCATATTTAGGATGTTTTATGCTGATACGTTACGAAATGTGGGGCATATAATGGGGTAAAATTCAAGCTTTGTGATGATTTTCAGAAATTTGATAAAAACAGTTATGTTCAGCATTGCTTTGCAGTTTGGCAGTTTGTAGTAGAAACACTTATTTACCCATATTGGATTCGTCAGAATGTGTACTTTCTGAAAATATATGGTTTTCTGGGGTCTCTGTACTTTTAGGGGGGTCTAATGTCGCATAATACACACACCAGGTGCTTATATTGCAGCAGCCAGCGCGTCAGCCGTGAAAATGTATATACACTATTGTCATTTGGGGGTCTCTGTGCGCCACATAGTTTGGTATATCTATGCATACTGGGCATCAAAGTGTTCAGTAGACCCCTGCCGTTCATATTTAGGATGTTTTATGCTGATAACTTACGAAATGTGGGGCATATAATGGGGTAAAATTCAAGCTTTGTGACGATTTTCAGAAATTTGATAAAAACCTTTATGTTCAGCATTGCTTTGCAGTTTGGCAGTTTGCAGTAGAAACACTTATTTACCCATATTGGATTCGTCTGAATGTGTACTTTCTGAAAATATATGGTTTTCTGGGGTCTCTGTACTGTTAGGGGGGTCTAATGTCGCATAATACACACACCAGGTGCTTATATTGCAGCAGCCAGTGCGTCAGCCGTGAAAATGTCTATACATATTGTCATTTGGGGGTCTCTGTGCGCCACATAGTTTGGTATATCTATGCACATTGGGCATCAAACTGTTTAGTAGACCCCTATGTTTATATTTAGGATGCTTTATGCTGGTAATGATACATGGACAATACGTTGCTGGAAAGTTGAAGCTTTGAGGCAATTTTCAGATATTTCACCAAAACCGCCAATTTTGGGAAAGCCTTGCGACTCAGTAGTTTGGAGCAATAAGGCATAGGTACCCATTTTAGATTCGGTAGAATGTGTACTTTCCAAAAATGTATGGGTTTGGGGGGTAAACATATATTTCTGTGTTTTTACCCCACAAAAATGCAGTCAATGTGTTGATCTTTCATTAGCTGAAGTTACCCACAGGACTATTTGTATGCGCTAACTTCATTTTGGGGCCTCTAAATGCCAGATACTTTGGTAAACTTATGAACAATGGGCACCAAAATGTTCAGAGGAACCCTGGCAATCATATTTAGGGTGCTTTTTCTTGGTACGTAATGACACATGGGTGATATGGTGCTGGGAAGTTGAAGCTTTGAGGCAATTTTCAGATATTTCACCAAAACCGACAACTTTGGGAAAGCCTTGTGACTCAGTAGTTTGGAGCAATAAGGTATGGGTACCCATTTTAGATTCTGTAGAATGTGTACTTTCCAAAAATGTATGGGTTTGGGGGGTAAACATATATTTCTGTGTTTTTACCCCACAAAAATGCAGTCAATGTGTTGATCTTTCATTAGCTGAAGTTACCCACAGGACTATTTGTATGCGCTAACTTCATTTTGGGGCCTCTAAATGCCAGATACTTTGGTAAACCTATGAACAATGGCCACCAAACTGTTCGGAGGAACCCTGGCAATCATATTTAGGGTGCTTTTTCTTGGTGCATAACGATACATGGGTGATATGGTGCTGAGAAGTTGAAGCTTTGAGCCAATTTTCAGATATTTCACCAAAACCGACAATTGTGGGAAAGCCTTGCGACTCAGTAGTTTGGACCAGAAAGGCATGGGTACCCATTTTAGATTCTGTAGAATGTGTACTTTCCAAAAATATATGGGTTTTGGGGGGTAAACATATATTTCTGTGTTTTTACCCCACAAAAATGCAGTCAATGTGTTGATTTTTCATTAGCTGTAGTTACCCACGGGACTGTTTGTATGCGCTAACTTCATTTTGGGGCCTCTAAATGCCAGATACTTTGGTAAACTTATGAACAATGGTCACCAAAATGTTCAGAGGAACCCTGGCAATCATATTTAGGGTGCTTTTTCTTAGTACGTAATGACACATGGGTGATATGGTGCTGGGAAGTTGAAGCTTTGAGGCAATTTTCACATATTTCACCAAAACCAACAACTTTGGGAAAGCCTTGCGACTCAGTAGTTTGGAGCAGAAAGGCATGGGTACCCATTTTAGATTCAGTAGAATGTGTGCTTTCCAAAAATATATGGGTTTGGGGGGTAAACATATATTTCTGTGTTTTTACCCCAGAAAAATGCAGTCAATGTGTTGATTTTTCATTAGATGAAGTTACCCACAGGACTATTTGTATGCGCTAACTTCATTTTGAGGCCTCTAAATGCCAGATACTTTGGTAAACCTATGAACAATGGCCACCAAACTGTTTGGAGGAACCCTGGCAATCATATTTAGGGTGCTTTTTCTTGGTGCGTAACGATACATGGGTGATATGGTGCTGAGAAGTTGAAGCTTTGAGGCAATTTTCAGATATTTCACCAAAACCGACAATTGTGGGAAAGCCTTGCGACTCAGTAGTTTGGAGCAGAAAGGCATGGGTACCCATTTTAGATTCGGTAGAATGTGTACTTTCCAAAAATATATGGGTTTTGGGGGGTAAACATATATTTCTGTGTTTTTACCCCACAAAAATGCAGTCAATGTGTTAAATTCTCATTAGATAAAGTTACCCACAGGACTATTTGTATGCGCTAACTTCATTTTGGGGCCTCTAAATGCCAGATACTTTTGTAAACCTATGAACAATGGGCAACAAACTGTTTGGAGGAACTCTGGCAATCATATTTAGGGTGCTTTTTCTTGGTGCGTAACGATACATGGGTGATATGGTGCTGGGAAGTTGAAGGTTTGAGGCAATTTTCAGATATTTCACCAAAACCGACAATTTTGGGAAAGCCTTGCGACTCAGTAGTTTGGAGCAGAAAGGCATGGGTACCCATTTTAGATTCTGTAGAATGTGTACTTTCCAAAAATATATGGGTTTGGGGGGTAAACATATATTTCTGTGTTTTTACCCCACAAAAAATGCAGTCAATGTGTTGATTTCTCAGTAGCTGAAGTAAAGTCCTGAACAATTTGGATGTGCTAACTTCATATTGGTGTCTCTAAATGCCAGATACTTTGGTAAACCTATGCATAATGGGTATCAAACTGTTCAGTGGACCCCTGGCAATCATATTGCAGGTGCTTTTTCTTGGTACCTAATATAGTTTGGGATATGCGGAGCAGCAAAATAAAACCTTTGAAATGATTTTTCAGAATTTTGAAATTTTTTTTGAAAAACCACTATATTCAGACAAGCTTTTATGTTTAGTAGTTGGGAGTAGAGAGACATAGTTACCCATTTTGTAATCGGCAGAATGTGTACTTTTCAAAAATGTATGGTTTTCTGGGGTAAACCTATGGTTTCAGGATTTTTTGCCTTGGAATCTAAAGCATGCCGTTTTCTGCCTTAGTGCTTTCAAAATTCGGTAATATACTGCCGGGAGTTTTTGAGGTACAGAAGTCCTAAATCTCCCTAAAACTATACATATCTGGTATTGGCACGTTCGAGAGACATAAGGCTTTCCAAATCAGTTGGATTTTCATCCGTAAAATGAAATATTTTTCTGGTATAAATTGATATACGATGAAAAATGGTAATTTTTCATTTTTTTTTGGTATTTAGCACTATAAATTTTTTTGCACAGGTGGAAATACATGAAAACTCAGGCAGATTTAGAAAGCTCAGTTTCTACCGAAAAAAACAATGTATAGTTTTCCTAGGTAAACTATAGGTTTCCCCTCAGAAAATGCCCCTAAAGTGAGAGAGCACAAAATGCTTAAAAACGGCTGGCATTTCGCGTAACCAAAATGTGAAATTCTGCTGGCACTTAAAGGGTTAATTCTTTGGATTTTTGTTTATCATTGGCTGAGCTTTCAAAGTAGCAACTCCTTTTAATATATAAACATGCCTTATGGAAACAGTAGTATTTCAGCAGTGACATAAAGTTTATTGGATTAACAGAAAATATGCAATATGCATCATAACAAAATTAGACAGGTGCATAAATTTGGGCACCCCAACAGAGATATTACATCAATACTTAGTTGAGTTTCCTTTTGCAAATGTAACAGCCTCTAGACGCCTCCTATAGCCTTTGATTAGTGTCTGGATTCTGGATGACGGTATTTTTGACCATTCTTCCATACAAAAGTTCTCCAGTTCAGTTAAATTTTATGGCTGCCGAGCATGGACAGCCTGCTTCAAATCATCCCATAGATTTTCCATGATATTCAAGTCGCGGGGGTGTGACGGCCATTCCAGAATATTGTACTTCTCCCTCTGCATAAATGCCTTTGTAGATTTCCAAGTGTGTTTAGGGTCATTGTCTTGTTGGAATATCCAAACCCTGCGTAACTTTACCTTTGTGACTGATGCTTGAACATTATCCTGAAGAATTTGTTGATATTGGGTTGAATTCATCTGACCCTCGAGTTTAACAAGGGCCCCAGTCCCTGAACTAGCCACATAGGCCCACAGCATGATGGAACCTCCACCAAATTTCAGTAGGTAGCAACTGTTTTTCTTGGAATGCGGTGTTCTTCTTCCGCCATGCAAAGCGCTTTTTGTCATGACCAAATAACTACATTTTTGTCTCTTCAGTCCAAAGTACTTTGTTCCAAAATGACTGTGGCTTGTCTAAATGAGCTTTTGCAAACAACAAGCTACTCTATTTGTGGCGTGAGTGCAGAAAGTGCTTCTTTCTCATCACCCTGGCATACAGATGTTCTTTGTGCAAATTGTAGAACGATGTACAGATACACCATCTGCAGAAAGATGTTCTTGCAGGTCTTTGGAGGTGATCTTTGGGTTGTTTGTTACCATTCTCACAATTCTCTGCATATGCCGCTCCTGTATTTTTATTGGCCTGCCAGACCTGGGTTTTACAGCAACTGTACCTGTGGCCTTCCATTTCCTGATTACATTCCTTACAGTTGAAACAGACAGTTTAAACCTCTGAGATAGCTTTTTGTAGCCTTCCCCTAAGGGAAAGGTCAAACTGTGAGATTTGGGGAGATTTAGTCACCCGGCTACTAATCACCTCAGAGCTCCCTGAACTGCTCCCCCGTCTTCCACCTGCAGCGACTAAATCTCCCCAAATCTCACAGTGTGACCTTCCCCTAAACCATGATACTGAACAATCTTTGTTTTCAGATCTTTTAAGAGTTCGTTTGAGGATCCCATGCTGTCACTCTTCAGAGGAGAGTCAAACAGAAGCACAACTTGCAATTGGCCACCTTAAATACCTTTTCTCATGATTGGTCGCACCTGCCTATGAAGTTCAAGGTTTAACGAGCTAATCCAAATTAGCAAAATTACAAGGGTACCCAAATTTTTGCACAGCCAGTTTTTCACATTTAATTTCACATTTAATTTAATTTCATACAACTAAATACTACTTCACCAAAAATCATTGTTCAGAAAACAGTACTCAAATGTTCCTGGAAAATGAAAGACATACCACTGTTATTTTTTTTGTTGAAAGTGGAGTAAATTATTATGCAGGCTTAGAAGCGTTCCCAAACTTTTTCATATGACTATATCTACTGTGTATCCTGTACTTGAATGGCTGCCCCCATGGCTACACAGCAGCTTGTTTATATAAACTATAGTAGTTTCTGAAGTAAACACACAGATTTTCCAGGGCAGGGTAACGGTACCGTATTTTGTCATTCCATTAAAACTCTTTCACTTTTTTGTGTTACTGTTCCTATAATTCAGTGAGTTCCTGTGTGCCCTATAAAATTATTCTCCTGACTTATTCTAGGTTCCTGGCCCTTCTACATGTTTATATTTATGCTGATTTGCTGCCAGCCCTGACCCTTTTGCCTGGACTTCGACTTTGAGCATCTCAACCCTTGGTGTAGCGTCCATTGGACTTTTCCTCAGGATAAGAGGCACAAGTCCCTTACAGTATATTCAGTAGCACACTGGCAGAAAAAGCCCCACTTGATGGGTATGCAGTACCAAAGAGGAGAAGAGCACCATCAGGCGCTACTTACATCCAGCAATCAGATCACAAAAGGACCTGGACTGCACCCACATGCTTTGCACTCTTCTCACAGATTGTCAGATGCCCATTCCGGGGCCAATAGGTTCCCATTCCTCAGTAATTGGCAAGTAGATCAACAGTATCTGCCTGTGACAGACCAGCTTATTTCCTAAAATCCTCCAGAAGATGGTGCTAGACTTGCCCAGCAGGACAATCAATCTTTCTTTAAAAATGAGTTTTAACTGCCATGGACCTACAGTATACTTAATGTTAAACTATTGCTAAATAAATAATTTAACATAACATAATATGGATTTCTCAGGTTACCTATACTAAAAAAAAATCCTCTGCTATTATCCAGATGGATGAACAGATAAAAGCTGCCACCCAAATTCTGCATCTGCATTGCAGGCCATGGGACAACAATACACCAAATGGACAAAGCATCCAGCATGAGCCTGACCAACATTGCATTAGTATATTTTTTCCCGATTTAACGTCCCTGAATTCTTATAGACCTCTATATTAGCCTTCGTGTTTCTGTATTCTGCTTGATATGATCCACAGAGTCTAATGCTAATTCTGATCTCCTTATTAATGTGTCTAAGGGTAGCCATACAGGAGCCTATAAAAGCTGCCGACAAACCAAGTCAGCAGATTATTGGGCAGTGTATGGGGCCCTCCAACTGACTTCCCCGATCGATATAATACCGAGGGTCGGCCAGGTGTCGATTGGGAAGGGGTAAAAATACTGTTGGATCGCAGACCGCATATGTTCATTGATGCGGTCCTGTGATTTGACTGCCTGTATTCCTTTCGGATCAGTTCGATATCGCCCACCTCAAATCACCAAATGAGAGGATCTCTATGTGTATGGCCAATAGGTCCCCATTCCTCAGGAATTGGCAAGTAGATCAACAGTATCTGCCTGTGACAGGCCAGCCTATTTCCTAAAATCCTCCAGAAGATGGTGCTAGACTTGCCCAGCAGGACAATCAATCTTTCTTTAAAAATTAGTTTTAACTGCCATGGACCTACAATATACTTACTTTTAAACTATTGCTAAATAAATAATTTAACATAACATAATATGGATTTCTCAGGTTACCTATACGCTATTATCCAGATGAGGTGAACAGATAAAAGCTGCCACCCAAATTCTGCATCTGCATTGCAGGCCATGGGACAACGATACACCAAATGGACAAAGCATCCAGCATGAGCCTGACCAACACTGCATTAGTATATTTTTTCCCGATTTAACGTACCTGAATTCTTATAGACCTCTATATTAGCCTTCGTGTTTCTGTATTCTGCTTGATATGATCCACAGAGTCTAATGCTAATTCTGATCTCCTTATTAGTGTGTCTAAGGGTAGCCATACAGGAGCCTATAAAAGCTGCCGACAGACTGAGTCAGCAGATTATTGGGCAGTGTATGGGGCCCTCCAACTGACTCCGATCGATATAATACCGAGGGTCGGCCAGATGTCGATTGGGAAGGGGTAAAAATACTGTTGGATCGCAGACCGCATATGTTCATTGATGCGGTCCTGTGATTTGACTGCCTGTATTCTTTTCGGATCAGCTCGATATCGCCCACCTCAAATCACCAAACGAGAGGATCTGTATGTGTATGGCCACCTTAACTCAGCTATTACAGTATTTGAAGCAATTCCTTACTTTAATTTAGACAGTAAATACAAACTAATGCAATCTAAAGGCTAAGAATTACTGAGGTAGAGTAAATGTTGCCAAAAAAGGCTAGATTATATGACCTACTGGCCAACAATTCATATGTCTGTATATTGTATGATTTTGCTACCTTGGATAGCAATATTGTACTTCCAGCAAAATGCAAGAGAGTTTCTGCCATTAGAACATAGGGGGCAATTTAACAAAATTCAAATGTGTTTTTTTTTCACAATACGAGGAAAAAATGTGGTAACAAAGGGGAATGCAAATATACTTGAGAATATTCTCTGGAAGAAAAACCTGCAAAAAACTTGGCAAGTAAAGGTTTGATTGTACAAACAGATCATTAAACGATCGTTCACTGCACACGCCTTTTGCAAAAGTAAACAAAGGGACTGACAGCCATGGGTAAAAATATGCGAGATCTTGCAGCCTACAGGACAAAGATACAACCATGGACATACGCAAGCAGATATAGTCAGCGGTTTATCAACAATCCAATTGTCTTAGCAATCGCGATATATATATATATATATATATATATATATATATATATATATATATATATATATATATATATATACACACACACTATGTACAGAGTGCACTCTTCCCGGATCAGAAATGATTTTGGGTGCAAGGGTCAAGGTTTGTCATACAATATAGCAGAAAGACCCGCACTCCATATTATGGTGAATTTCACGATAATATGGACTCCTTCAGTTACATTGAGAAGGAAAAACAGCAGCCTGCCAGAAAGCATTTCTCTCCTAAAGTGCAGGCACAAGTCACATGACCAGGGGCAGCTGGGAAATTGACAAAATGTCTAGCCCCCAGATTTCAAAATTGAATATAAAAAAAAATCTGTTTGCTCTTTTGAGAAATGGATTTCAGTGCAGAATTTTGCTGGAGTAGCACTATTAACTGATGCGTTTTGAAAAAAACATGTTTTCCGATGACAGGATCCCTTTAATGTTGTGATTTTCTTTTAAAGGCTGCAAAACAAGTTTGACTAAATAGCACTTTTAAAACCTTTAGACACTGAGGGCCAAATGGCACAACCAATGTTGAACATAGTTTTCCAGTTATTGCTTTGTCATGTTTTTTTGGGTTCTGTAAAAGTTCTTTGGAAGATGACTGTGCCAGTGGAGGCAAATAAATCTGATTGAGAGGCTGCATAGCATCCTTATAAGAATTAAAAAGGAAAAAAAAACACTTTTTATGGCTTTTAACAGTTTTATCGGAGCTTTAATAGAAGCCTACAACTAACAAAACCCTGGGGGCTATTTCTACAATTCCAAATGTTATGCTGTGGTGAAGTTTGGATATCAGAGTCAGTCATAATTACACAGAATCTGATCATAATAGTTATGGAGCACATACATGTACAGCCAACAATCACTCAATGTGTGGTTAATATTTCACAAGAGACGGTGAGGCAAGCAAAGCTTCAGCTACTGTATCAACTAAGAGCTGGGCCTTCCTCTTCAATCCATACTGTACCTCTAGGAGTAACAGCAGTAAATATACAATGAAATGGATAAAGTGCCAACTTAAAACAAATGAAAAACATTTAGCCATTCAATCGATGATCTTATAAAATAGATTATGCTGCATGCCAAGATAAGGAATAAATTCTCCATCATTTTATTAGTGCACACTCTCTTAATCAATGGAAGTTTTGGACAACATAAAACTTATTTTCTGCTATGACAAGCAGGTATTTATTAATAGCAAGGTGATTGTCAGCTTAGATTAATACTAAAGGGCAAATTTTCACGCCCTGATTATTTTTAACTGAAAGAATGTCAAACAATTGGATCTTTCCCCGATATGTCCATCCTGAGGTGGGCATGATCAGGTTGACAGCCTGTATCTCTGTCACTGATCACAGTGATGGAGGTAAAATCGTCAGAGTGAGGATGTATCCCATGTAGGGATGCACGTAATCCACTATTTTGTATTCGGCCAAACCCTGAATCCTTCGCGAAAGATTCGGCTGAATACTGCATATGCAAATTAGGGGTGGGAAGGGGAAAACATTTTTTACTTCCTTGTTTTGTGACAAAAAGTCACGTGATTTCCCTCCCCGCCTCTAATTTGCATTTGCAAATTAGGATCCGATACGGCCGGGAAGAAGGATTCGGCGAATCCTACTGAAAAAGTCTGAATCCCGAACCGAATCCTGGATTCGGTGCATCCCTAGTCCCATCCCATGATAAGATTTTCAAACCTGCTCGATTTTACTAAGATATTGGTCGAGGAGACCTGTCCAAATCTACGCAAGTTTCCTTCCACATTCCAAAATCATATAAAGGCAAGTTCATTGTTTACTTATAAACCTGGTCCTCGTGTCCGAGAATGGGAAATAAAAAAAGACAAATCCTGCAATCCACGCTGCCAAATGAGAAAATACATGGGGTAGCAGCCTATTGCAAGAAATTTTTATTATGTTCAACCCTATCATTTTTATTGTTACTGTTCCTTTAATCACCAGAGTGGCAAAACATCTGAAATCGTGGTGTGTTATATAGTCCTTGGGAATTTTATGTTCTACTTTGTCTAAAGCACTAGGGATATGACATTTGTAGCATTCTAATAGGAACACCAGGACAAGCATAGTAACATTTGGGCAACAGACTCAAGCTACAAACGGAGTTGCCCAATTATGTGAAGTTTTCTTTTTTTAATTTAGCTCGATTTTTCAATATGTAAGCCAATTATTATACAGGTATGGGATACATTATTTGGAAACCCGTTATCCAGAAAGCTCCCAATTACAGACTCTATTATAATCAAATAATCCAATTTTATACAAATTATTTCCTTTTTCTCCGTAATAATAAAACAGTAGCTTGTACTTCATCCAAACTAAGATATAACAAATCCATTTTAGGAGTATAACCAACCTAATGGGTTTATTTAATGTTTACATGATTTTCTAGTAGACCTAAGGTATGAAGATCCAAATTACGGAAAACTCTAGGTCACAAGACTTCTGGATAACAGGTTCCATACCTGTACAGACAAAGTATATAATTGTCAGACAAATCACAGGTACCTGTGACTTATATGAATCATTCTGTTTAGGAAGCATGACATTTGCACCACGCTGTAACTACATTTGATAGTTGTTGATGATAGGTTAAATGCCCGACTAGATGGACCAACAATGTTGGTTAAAATCTATGGCAAGCTGTAGCAAAAAAAAATTCACTCTATGGGGGCAAATTTACTAAGCAGCGAAAATTTGCCAGCGACGGCTTCGCAGGCAGCGCAACACTTCGCCAGGCGAAAATTTGCTCAGACAACACAAATTCACTAACATGCGAAGTTTTGTCCAGGGGGCCGAACTCTGGCGAAGTTGCGCTAGTGTTAATTCAGCAAGCAGAGCAAAGGTGCGCTAGCGTTGGCTAATTTGCATAAGGTGGGAAGTTAAAGTTGAATGGACGTATATGTTGCAGCAAATACATTACATTACACAAGCCCGGAGGAGTTTAAAGGGATACTGTCATGGGAAAACGTGTTTTTTTTTCCAAAAAGCATCAGTTAATAGGTGCTGTTCCAGCAGAATTCTGCACTGAAATCTATTTTTCAAAAGAGCAAACAAATTTTTGAATTTTGAAATCTGACATGGGGCTAGACATATTTTCAGTTTCCCAGCTGCCCCCTGACATATGACTTGTGCTCTGATACCCCCTCCCTTTCCCCCCCCCCCCACAAGCCTAACAAAAGAACAATGGGAAGGTAACCAGATAGCAACTCCCTAACCCAGGGATCCCCAACCTTTTGAACAAGTGAGCAACATTCAGAAGTAGAAGGAGTTGGGGAGCAACACTAGCATGAAAAATGTTCTTGGGTGCCAAATAAGTGCTGTGATTGGCCATTTGGTAGCCCCTATGTGGATTATCAACCTAGATTGAGGCTCTGTTTGGCAGTGCACCTGGTTTTTATACAACCAAAACTTGCCTTCAAGCCAGGAATTCAAAAATAAGCACCTGCTTTGAGCCACTGGGAGCAACATCCAAGGGGTTGGAGAGCAACATGTTGTTCACGAGCTACTGGTTGGGGATCACTGCCCTAACCCAAGATAACCGCTTCCTGGTAGATTTAAGAACAGCACTTAAGGTGGCCATACACGGGCCGATAAAAGCTGCCGACAGACCGTGTCGGCAGCTTATTGGCCCGTGTATGGGGCCCCACGACGGGCTTCACCGATCGAGATCTGGCCGAAAGTCGGGCAGATCTCAATCGGATGGGACAGAAAATCCAGTCGGATCGCGGCCGCATCTATTCGTTGATGCGGTCCCGCGATCCGACCGCCCGTTTGGGCATCGTTAGGATCCGATCGTTGGGCCCTAGGGCCCACGATCGGATCAGCCGATATTGCCCACCTCAAGGTAGGCATATCGGAGGGAGATCCGCTCGTTTGGCGCATCTCCAAACGAGCGGATCTCTCCATGTATGGGCACCTTTAATAGTAAAAGCCAAGTCCCACTAAAGGTGGCCATACACAGGCAGATAAAGCTGCCGATATATGTCGTTTGGACCGATTTGACAGCTTATCTGCCCGTGTATGTGGGCTTCCGACGGGTCTTCCCGATCGATATCTGGCCACGATATCGATTGGGAAGGTTTGATTTTTAACCGACCGTCGGAGCCCCTTGGCGCATCGTAATTCGATCGTTCGGCCATACGGCCGAACGTTCGAATTACCACCGATATAGCCATGCTGTTAGTGGCATATCGGGGAAAGATCTTTGAGTCTATGGCCACCTTAAGACTGATTCAGTTACATTGAAGAGAAATAACAGCCTGCCGGAAAGTAGTTCCATCCTAAAGTGCTGGCAAAAATCACATGACTGGGGCAGCTGGGAAACTGATAATATGTCTAGCCCCATGTCAGATTTCAAAATTAAATATAAAAAAATCTGTTTGCTCTTTTGAGAATTGAATTTCAGTGCAGAATTTTGCTGGAGTAGCACTATTAACTGATGTCTTTTGAAAAAAAACACGTTTTCCCATGACAGTATCCCTTTAATAAAATAGAGTTGTTATAATGCCCTACACATGAGCCCAGTGTATGGTTTATGTGCCATATGTTAGGAAATGTAGGGGGGAAGCCGGTTACCCTAAAAACATTTTACGCAGCCTATCACCCTGAAAAAAAGGAAACGTCAGCGCTTTTTGGGACTTCGAAAAATTTTCACCCAAATTTTTAGGAACTCCTATCTACTCTATGCACTTTGCCTGGTCTAAATTGGAGAAGGCAAGTCTGGCGCAAGAGGTAACGTTCATGTAAAATCTGCATCTTAGTGAATTTGCGCAGTTACGTCCCTTCGCCAGAGCGCAACTTCGCCTGGCAATTGAGTTCGAATGAGCATAGTGTCAGTCTCTTTAACTAGCGAAGTTACGCCTGTGCCCGTAAATCGTCGAAGTACCGAAATAAGGTCACACTGGCAAATTTTCGCCAGCGTTAGTCACTTCGCCCTTTAGTAAATTTGCCCCTATAAGTTCATCTCCCATAGCAATGATGTGTATGAATGTCTAAAAGAACACGTCAGAACTGTGGCATTACAAGCATAATAATGGTGCTATTGAATATGAAGCCAGCAACTTGCCAGAGAGAGGACAGACAAGGACCAATCCAACAAGTTTATTTTGGTCTGTATTAAACATTAGGGATGCACTGAATCCACTATTTTAGATTCAGCTGAACCCCCGAATCCTTCACCGAACCGAATTTGCATATGCAAATTAGGGGTGGGAAGGGGAAAACATTTTTTTTGTTTTGTGACCAAATGTCACGCGATTTCCCTCTCCACCCATAATTTGCATATGCAAATTAGGATTCGGTTCGGCCAGACAGAAGGATTTGGCCCGAATCCTGCTGAAAAAGGCTGAATCCCGAACTGAATCCTGGATTCTTTGCATCCCTATTAATCAATTACAGTGGCTGCTCTGTCCCTAGAACCGTCTCATCCCTTATACGTCGGCTATAAAAGAAACAGCAGCTGCCATTCATGTGAATGTGCACCATAAGCCTGAAAGGTTATTGTTTAAATCACAAGAAACAAAATAAAATGAGCTTCTAATGCTACAATATATCAGGCCAAGCCTGTTGGTTTTTTTCATTGTTTTAACAGAGATAAACATGAAATCTGTGGATTTTCAAGGGCTGTTTAACTATAATTACCAGTGGCTGACAGTTGTACTTGACAGTTTCAGCCATGAGGTAAAAGTAGAATTGTACTGGTGTTATACCCCTTTAAATTATATGTTCCGAACACCCTGATTTAACTTATCTGCCAGGGGCTCTGGAAACTTAATGGAGCAAGAAAACAAAGTCTATGAGAATTGTGCGCTATTTAGGAATTTTACTTAGACTTACTTAGACTTAGTTTACTGGACTGGAAACTCAGCGAGACAAATTTTATTTTTGATGCATACATTTTTCAATTAGCAAAACAGTCATACTTTTCCCCTGTAGTTTCAGCATACTCAGCCAATTAAAGGGGTAGTTCACCTTTATGTCAACTTTCAGTATGTTATAGAATGGCTAATTCTACTCAACTTTTCAATTAGCCTTTTTTTTTATTATTTATTTTTTATTTTTTTCAATAGTTTTTGAAATATTTGCCTTTTTCTTCTGACTCTTTCCAGCTTTCAAACAGGGGTCTCTAACCGCATTTAAAAAATGAACAAATGCTCTGTAAGGCTAGGGGCACACGGCGCGATTTCGCCGCGATTCTGCGCTGGGCGAGTTGTCGCTGCGTTTTTTAAGCCGAAATAGCTTTGCTAACTTTGGCGCTGGCGTCAATGCAAATCGCGGCGAAATCGCTGCGCTAATTCACACGCGGCGATTCTTTTTCTACTGTCGCCCGGAAACGCCCAGCGAGGCAACTTCGGACGACAATAGAAAACGAATCGCCGCGTGTGAATTAGCGCAGCGATTGCGCCGCGATTTGCATTGACGCCAGCGCCAAAGTTAGCAAAGCTATTTCGGCTTAAAAAACGCAGCGACAACTCGCTTAGGGCAGAATCGCGGCGAAATCGCGCCGTGTGCCCCTACCCTAATGCTACAAATGTATTGTTATTGCTACTTTTTATTATTCATCTTTATATACAAGCTTCTTCTATTCATATTCAAGTCTATTCAGATGAATTCATGGTTGCTAAGGTAATTTGGACCATAGCAAACAGACAGCAGAAATTAGAAACTGGAGAGCTGCTGAATAAAAAGCTTAATATCTTAAAAACCACAAACAATAAAATATGAAAACCAATTGCAATTTGTCTCAAAATAGCACTCTCTACGTCATACTAAAAGTTAATTTAAGATTGAACAACCCTTTAAAGAATAAGCAAACCTTTAAAATAAGTGAATGTAAAATGGATGAGGGTGCTATTCTAAGCACTTTTGCAATGTACATTCATTCTGGTTGGGGAAACAAATTCAGGTGACAGGTGTTGTTTAACTACTCTACTCTGTAATGGAAGAGAAATAACCCAAATAACTTGACTGCCGGTAGTTGCTGCATTTATGCAAGCTGCTGGGAGTTGCTGCATTTATGCAAGCTGTCGGGAGTTGCTGCGTGTGTACGCAAGCTGCTGGGAGTTGCTGCGTGTGTACGCAAGCTGCTGGGAGTTGCTGCGTGTGTACGCAAGCTGCTGGGAGTTGCTGCGTGTACGCAAGCTGCTGGGAGTTGCTGCGTGTACGCAAGCTGCTGGGAGTTGCTGCGTGTACGCAAGCTGCTGGGAGTTGCTGCGTGTACGCAAGCTGCTGGGAGTTGCTGCGTGTACGCAAGCTGCTGGGAGTTGCTGCGTGTACGCAAGCTGCTGGGAGTTGCTGCGTGTACGCAAGCTGCTGGGAGTTGCTGCGTGTACGCAAGCTGCTGGGAGTTGCTGCGTGTACGCAAGCTGCTGGGAGTTGCTGCGTGTACGCAAGCTGCTGGGAGTTGCTGCGTGTACGCAAGCTGCTGGGAGTTGCTGCGTGTACGCAAGCTGCTGGGAGTTGCTGCGTGTACGCAAGCTGCTGGGAGTTGCTGCGTGTACGCAAGCTGCTGGGAGTTGCTGCGTGTACGCAAGCTGCTGGGAGTTGCTGCGTGTACGCAAGCTGCTGGGAGTTGCTGCGTGTACGCAAGCTGCTGGGAGTTGCTGCGTGTACGCAAGCTGCTGGGAGTTGCTGCGTGTACGCAAGCTGCTGGGAGTTGCTGCATTTACGCAAGCTGCGGGGAGTTGCTGCATGTACACAAGCTGCTGGGAGTAGCTGCATGTACACAAGCTGCTGGGAGTTGCTGCATGTACTCAAGCTGCTGGGAGTTGCTGCATGTACTCAAGCTGCTGGGAGTTGCTGCATGTACTCAAGCTGCTGGGAGTTGCTGCATGTACACAAGCTGCTGGGAGTTGCTGCATGTACTCAAGCTGCTGGGAGTTGCTGCATGTACTCAAGCTGCTGACCTCCAGTTATCCCAATAGCAAACCTGTCACACAACAGCTTCTCAGCCGGGAGTTGTTGGGAGTTGTGGGGTAATTACTGAACTACACTACAACTTGTCAGACGCCCCGGTACCTGTTGGAGTCTCTTGCGGGCCCTGTGCAGCCGCTCCTCGTAGCCCTTGTGGCGCAGCTCGCTGAGACTCTGGTAATATTCCTCGGGGTCGTCGGAGTCAGCGAACAGGACTTGTGAGAGGATCTTCCAGCCGCAAGTGTCGAGCGCATGGCCCAGGTAGAGGCGCAGCAGGCGGCCCAGTTCCTCCACTTCAGCCTCGTTCAGCTCAGGGGAGCCAAAGAGTACGGACCAGACGCCGGAGGGCTCCTCGGGGAAGGAGGGCAGACAGGGTTCCAGGTCGCTGTCAACTGAGCACAGCTGCTGATGGACGGCCCTCAGGTCCAGAAAAGAGAAGAGTCCGGCCCAGCTGCTGCACTCGTCGTCCTCCTCCTCCGGCTCCTCGCGGGCCTTCCTTGCGGGGCTCTCTGTGGGGCTCTCCCTCGGCTGCAGTTGCTTGGCCGGACTACGACCCGCCGTCTTCTCTGCGCTCCGCTGCCTCTGCGCCGTCCGGTTGTGGCAGGTGATGGCGAACTTGCCTTCCACCTCATTCCAGGCCACAATAAACACGAACTTGCGCCTCTCCTTCTCCTCGAATACATTAGGCCGAACAGCAACCCAGTCCGACTCCAGCGTATCCTCCAGGCTGATAGACATGGCTCCCAGAATCCCCCTTCCCTCACCGCTGCGGCATTAGGTCCTTTTGGGGTGGCCCGTGTGCGTCCGCGCTAGCGGCGGAGGAATCCTTGGACCCTGTCACTCAGTGCTCTGCTCTCGGTGATGCCGGATCTCAGCCGCTTTTGCCTTCTATTGTCATCAGCGGCCTCGCTCGCACGTCACGTGACGCGCTTTGTTGACAGCCGACGGGCCCTTCTCCCTCCTCCTTGTCTTCGTTCTTTCAGTCAAGCTGCTGGCTAACGCTGTCATAGCCCTTGTAAGGCTCGCCGTCCTGCGTAACCCCCTCCTATCAGCTGCAGCCTACCGGGAACTCAACAAAACACTTTCCTCACCGGGGGTGACGTCACGGCCTGTGCCAGGAACGTAAACAAGCGCACGTGTCAGTGGGTCGCGCGCACGGGCCATGGACTATAGGAAGTGTGTCACTTTGTTTCCCTAGTAACTTTTGTGTGAGAGATCCTCAGTGTGCATCTATTAGCCCCGCCTCTCGGCAGCATTACAATAGTGGTTGCCTGCTTGGTGATTTTTCAGCCCAATTGTGCTACTAATTTAAAGTACGGAGTTGGGCTACTTTTAGGGTCTTTGGCTGGTTTGTACTTTAGAAACCAGCCAAAGTTTTTTCCTTGCCCTAATGTGCCAAGCCTGTGTATCCCAATGCATGTTGGGTAATGTAGTTTTTGTTTAACTGTTTTTAATGTACGACTACAATACCCAGCATGCAGCAAGACTGACCGGTAGAATTTGGCAGTTACCAGATTTTGGGCTCTGTAACCCAGTCTCTCGTCACTCTTAAGCATTCTCGCATTTTCTGACGACTTTCATAATGACGACATAATGTCTAGAGGTTGACCTGTCATACCAATATTTAATAAAATTGAATATTTATTAGGACCTTATGGGGTCCCTATACCTCCAGGGCCCCCCCATAGTTACGCCCCTTGTGATGGGCAAATCTGTCCCATTTTCCATCATGGAAAAATTTGTGAAACAGTGAAAATTTGAAAAAGTCGTATTTTCACGTGTATTCATTTATTTTTTAGACTGTTTTTTGATTGCACATATTATGCTATTTTTGGGCTACTTTTGAAGTGCCTCTTGGCTAGTTTTGGGCTGGTTTTGAAAATTAGACCTGGCAACTCTGGTTATCACATAAACCTGTTAGAGAAGATGGGAGGGTTATTAGGTTGGTTACTGATTTACCCAGAACTAAAAAGTAGCTCTCCCAAAGGGATTACACTGCGTCAGTGTCGGACTGGGACACCAGGGGCCCACCCAAAAACCTTAGACCAGGGGCCCACTCTCAGTACTATTTTCTTCCTCTCCTCACTCAACCTCTATTCCCCTAGTCTCTTTTCTTTACATACTATAATCTATTATTCCATCTATTTAGCTTCTTTGTTCACATAGAAATAGGGAATGGTCATGAAATAGGCCAAATGTTTAGCAGCATGAGGGTTCACTGACACCTGGGCCCACCAGGAGTTTTCCAGGAATCCTGGTGGGCCAGTCCGACACTGCACTGCTTAAAATCAACATAGGCGTCTCAATGGCCACTGGGATTAGTCTGGCAGGCATAATATAAAGCAGCTATTGTTGTGCTTCTTGGGAAGTGGGCCACTCTCAACCTGACAAGTTATGCTCAATAGACACGTTTATCACCGGTGGTGTTACTGCATTTTAAAAGCCCCTTTTTAATAACTATAGGAGTTAGATCACTAGAAACGTATTTCTGACAAGAACATTAATGCAGTTGGTCAGTTTTGAAAAACAGAGAATATTTATGACAATTGATATATGTTTGAAAGCTCTTGTGTGCTACTGGGCAGAAACACCAACCCCCAGGAGCACCTACCATACCATACCTAGGGTAATATGCAATGAAAGTCGTAAAATAGCTACAGGTTGAGCAGCTTTAGCAGCTGGTTGGATGTTTGTATAAAAGTAAACATCTTATTGCTTGCTATGGATTACTGCACTAGAGTATTCTTTGTGTGTATTTTTATTACATATAGGCGCTAGGCACACTAAAATGATACATATTTTGGCTGGTTTAATAAAGTGCTAGGAGCACAAATAATATTGGTAATGCAACTTGGGAACAGCTTAGCAGTGCAGATGCACTCCATGGGGTAGATTTACTAAAGAACGAAGTGGCTAACGCCAGCGTTGCCACGCACAGGGACATCGCCGATTTACTAACAGGCGTCAATTCGCTAGCGAAACAGACTGTCACTAGCAGTCATTCGCACTCTATCGCCAGGTGACCTTTCACTCTTGCGAACGGACCCAACCCCGCAAATTCACTATAATGCGGATTTTACTGAACGTTACCTCTTTCGCCAGAGTTGCCTTCGCCGCCTCAGACCAGGCGAGGTGCTATAAAGCAATTAGATCTTCCTCAATCTTCTGGCACTTACATCATATCCTGTGAACCGAAAATGCATTAAAGTTCAAAAAAACGCTGGCGTCTTTTCCTTTTTTCAGCGTGATTGCCTGTAAAAGTCCTAACAAACTTTTTTGAGGGTTTTGTGCCAGACATTTCCTAACATATGGAACATTCATTTTACAGTGGGCTCATCATGTGTAGGGTATAATATAATTCTCTTGTCTTTATTAAGGTTCCCTGGACATTTGTAATATAAACTGGTAACTTAAACCATTTGCAGCAACATTTATAATAAAGACCTCCATACAACTTTAAATTACCCACCGCATGCAAATTGACCTGAGTGCAAGATCACTAGCGAATTTTCGCTAGGCAGAAATGAACGATAGCTCATCTTCGCTTTGAAAGCTTGCATTGCCGAAGTAATGCTAGCGAAAAGTCACCATCATTCGGCGCCCAGGACAAAACACTGGATATTAGTGAATTTGCGTAGTCTGATCGCATTTGTGCCTGGCGACGTTTTGCGATGGGTGTGAAACGGATGCTGACGAAAATTCGCCGGTTAGTGAATCTGCCCCTTTGTATGTGTAAAAAGTGCCCTGTGTGCAAAAATAATAGCAGTTTTCTAGGCGCTAATCATATGTGTATGGTATAAGATAAGAGAGGCCCTGACCATATATTGAACCTCAAATGGGATCTTGAACTGAAAAAAGTCTGTAAACCTCTCTACTAGGGTAATGTAATGTCAAACATGCAAAACTTATTGACATATTACTAAAAACAGATGCAAGTATTATTTTAACATATAGTGCAACATACTGAGTGCTAGGCATGACAGGCCAACATGAACAGAGCCTGGCATTCAACTATCCACTGCCCTTCTATATAATCCACTTAATATAAACATAACGTAACATTTTTTATATCAGCATCTAGGCATTTATTGAAAGGTAAGCAATTATAGTCAGCTTGATAGGCATTGCACTATTTTGCACAGGGTGATATTTACCCAAACGCTGGTACTAGTGGTAACTTGCAGTTGCATGCAGAGAGTAAGCCAAAGTATTTAATCTTCCGCTGCAATGTTTTTGTACTTAAAGTGCACCAAAACTAATAGGAATCCTATCCATTATTTAAAAAGGTCAAACAGATAACAAAAATACATTATTGTAAAGACCCAACTAATTACCTTTCCCCTACTGTTACAATTACATTACATTTACAATAAGAGTCTGCTAATAAGGAGAATGAAACAGCAGTAAATTAGGATTATCAAGGCAGATCAAGTAAAATGACAGATTTCACATGTTTAATCTCAAGAAAACATGTCCATTTATTTGAGTAATAAATTAAGGTCAGCTTGTCTGTTATTAGGCTTATTATTATAGATCTGCAAGGGATTCTTAATCACATTAATAGCTTTAAAAATGCTGCCTCAGATGCTTGTTTTTAGGGATTTGATGAGATGACTACATATATACATATTAAGATGTTCTTTGTTGTATTAAAGTACAGGTACAGGACCTGTTATCCAGAGTGCTCCTGACCTGGGGCTTTTCCGGATAAAAGGGTCGTTTTATTAAACTTAATAGAATTGTGCCTCTAATATGGATTAAAATCTTAGTTTGGATCAAGCACAAGGTGCTATTTATTATTACTGGGAAAAAGATAATCATTTCTAAAAATTTCAATTATTTTATTTAAATGAGAGATGGACTTCCAGATAACTGATCCCCTACCTGTATGATTGGATTTTCTTTTTTTATTTATATAAAAATAATTCACTATTATCATAAATAATTGTTTAAAATGATGTAAAAATAATTTGCTTTGATATTATCCCTTTCTTTCCCTTTAGGCTCATGCTCCGCAGTTGACGAGGTGTTTGTGGGTTTTGGATTAAGTTTTGTCGTCGAGGCAACCATGGCAGCTCATATAAATAAACCAATGGCAATATGTTTTAAAGAACCTTAATGCAAAAATGAAGTAATTTTAGAACCTTCTTATAAATGGGATATATTATTTACCAATGTCATCAACCTCTACGAAGGTTATTAATTCAAATAGATGTATTGTGTGTGACGTGTGGCATATTATCCTAATTAAGGCTAATCCTAATTAATAAACCCATGCCTCATTATAAACTCCTATTCCCTTAGACTGTTAAAAACTGTTTATTAGCTGCTATGGCTCCCAGGACTGCTCCAAATTCTTGCAGATTATAAACCAGTGTTTTGTTCTACAGATATCCCTCCCATTCTGTTTAAAAATTGAATCTGGTGTTAATAAAAATATTACTTGTAAGCCAAGCCACAGTTAAACCCAAGCAGCTAAACATATTGTTTATGGAAATAAGTTTAGGTGACCAATATAGCCTGCAGGATCTGTTCATTTGGGGGTTTTAGTGAGGTTTTATTTTAGTTTGGCACTTGCCATGGGAGTGGGTAGTGTCTAGATTTGTTTTCCTGACAAATATAATTTAAAAAGGAACTAATAGAGAATAAAGTCCCTTTCACAGCACTGTATTTCTTGTAACTACTCCCAGTGTGAGATTCTAGTCAGGGCTGTACCATTGTTGTTCCAGGCCCACTTCCAAGAATCAATTAGTGGCTCACGTCCCAATGCAAAAAGCAGGTACTGTATAGTCTCAATCTGGACGTATGCAGTAGACTGCGTTCTTTCATGTTGTTTCCAACTGAAGCATTTTATCCCGTGATTAGGAAAATAATATAAATCATTTCAGCTTATTCGAGAACTGTCCCAACGGCAGGGCTGTAACAACAGAGGTGGGGGGGGGGCCCGGGGCAGCAGTGGTGGAAGCTAATGCACAATTACAGAAGACTGTTATAAAGAACATTTAATTATTGCATTTATTTTTAAATGAGCATCTTCCCTCAGGCTTGGGCTAGGATCAAAACAGTGGCACGTTCAAAAATGTTGCGGTTTGGCATGGATTGTGGTTAATACAACACAGCTACGGCCCTCTGAAATCTGATCTCTTATTTATTTCATTACATATATATGTAACCAGCAAACAGCTGGCACATGGGCGGAACTTTGTTACACAGATTCCTGAGCTTTATTCTTCAGCAAAACACACAGTACAAAGCAATGATTAAGGGTAGGACTACTCAGGCGTTTTCTGTGTGATCCGACATGCTGCGCAAAAATGCAGGCGTAAAATCGATTGCGATGGAAATAAGGTGTGTAAGTGAATGCATTGTCGCTGCATCTGCATCCGACAGTCGTGTCACGTCGGATCAACGCGGCAACACCATCCGACAATGCATTCACTTAACATATTTCCGTCGCATGCAATTTGACACCTGCGATTTTTGCACAGCACGTCCGATCACACAGAAAACACCCGTATAGTCCTACCCTACGAAAAGCCACCTTTACTGGAAAAAACATTTCAGTAAAGGTGACTTGTTAGCAGGCCTGTGGACCTGTAACCTCCTATTATTCAGATGTTTAAACATGTTTACAGTAACCCCATTTCCTAAACTTTAGGTTAGGCAATCTGTTCCCCAATCATATGTTGAAACTGCAGTCAGTACCCCAACTGGGTTTTCTTTATTCCAGTGTCCCAAGCAGTTAGTGCTATTTTGTTATACTCTGGACTCTGGAGAACAGGCCTGGACTGGGAGTCAAAATAGGCGCTGCCATCCCAAGTACATAGAGGCCCAAACAGCCCCCCACCAGCCCAAACAGCCCCCTACCAGCCCACTATATGGTACCTTTCTATTGAACCATACAGCAACCCCTCTGGTGTTTGCCAGAACCCACAGCTTGCCAGTCTGCGCCTGCTGGAGAATAGTAATGGTTCATCACTATAACAACCTTTTCAACCTCTGTATGTAGCACCAAAATATCCACAGCCACAGTCAGGAAAACTTGAGTCAGAGCACAAGCATTTAACCTCCCATTATTATTGGTATGAAGAATGCATTGTTGTAATTTTTATTGACACAAAGTGTTTGTTTTGAAAGCCAAGTACATGTTCTTTGTGTATATTAATAAGCAATTACTCTATGGAACCCAAAACAAATGGAATAGATAATGTGGAGCTGGATTATTGTATGCCTAAATAGACACTCCTAAATTATACTGAACAATTTACAATGTTGATAATGTGTTATTATTGTTTTCTGGCATTTTTCAATTAGTGGGTGTATAGGGCGTGCCAAACTTGTGGGGTGAGGTTCATAGCTGTATCCTGTTGGAAATCCTATATAATGAAGCCAGACACTTGCAAAACTTCCTGTGTGAACCAGAGTATTACAGCATGTAGGCATATTATAATGCTTATTGCGAGTAAGTTTTGTATACACAATTCACAGGCTACAAGGATATACACCTTTCAGATGTAAACACCCATGTGAACAGGGCCTGTTTACTTCAGATTAGGATATATCTGCTAGGTTTCTTCTCAGCAATTAAGATATAGTTGCAGCTTTTATACGTTTAGCCCTAAAAGGCAATGATCAACCGCTGTATGTCTGATGTATACAGGGCAGCCATCAGGGGGGGACAGGGGGGAGAGTTATAGGGGGCCCGAGGGTAAAGGGGGCCCGGCCATGCCACACTTACTTGATTAGCTGGGCCCCCCATCTTTCTGAGAGCTGCTGACTTTGTGAAGGCATGGACGTTTAAGGGGCCCTGGCCACCAATTTTCTTATAATGTGGGGGGGGGGCAGGCCACCATTTTTTTTCTCATGTGAGGTCCTAGCCAACGATATTTTTTAATGGGGTGGGGGCCCTGGCCACAAATATTTTTTTTATGGGGGGCCCTGACCACCAATATCTTTTTGTTTTTTATTAACATGTGGGAACCCTAGCCACCAATATTTTTTTTGTTTTTTTACTGTGTGGTGGGGGGCAAACCTGTGGGGTGGGGAGGGCGGACCTGTAGGTGGGGCTTGCGGTGGGTGCAGCCCAGGGGGCCCAGGAAATTATGTTGTATGGGGCCCTGTGATTTCTGATGGCGGTCCTGGATGTATATGTATATATATTATTTTTATTTTTCTCATTCTTTCTCTTAGAGGAAAACCTTCACAATTTATAAATATCTTTTAATTAAATATCTCAATTAAGTTGTATGATTCTATGTTGATGCTACCGAGAAGGCAAGGGTAGAAGTCCTATTTCTAGAGAAAAGGACAAAAATGCAGTTATCTGTGAAAATTCACTTGATTACATATTATTAAAAACAACACTGACTCCAGTACAGTTAGTAGAGTTAGGACAATTTACGGTAACTGTAGGTCAGTGTTGTATTTAATGGATATGTAATAAAGCACAATTTTACTTTAATTTGTGCAAGAGTAATAATTAGCTTGTGGTTACCCAGTTTGGCCACTATGGGTTAAATATTATTGATAAGTAATTGTGACATCCTTTGGCTTATCTTTAAGTTGATGATTGTAGTAAATGAGGAACTCATTGATTCAATCCATAAAATACCAAATACTGCAAATGATTTTTTGAAAACCCAATTATCCTTGGAAAGTTAAATCATTTATACAATGTATACAGGGCCGGAACTGGGGGTAGGCAGAAGAGGCACCTGCCTAGGGCACAGTGATTGGAGGGTGCTGGGCAGGTACCTTTTGAAGAGCATTCCATTTACCCTAGTCTGGATTTTTTTGTCTCTGCCAGCTCTCTGCACCATTCCGCTCCACCTCATGCTGCCTTGTGACGGAGTTTGTGTATATGCAAAGGGGTGAGAAAGGTTTAGTGAGTTAGAATTTAAAGGAGAACTAAAGCTTAACTAAAGAAGTAGGGCAGAAATGTTGTACATTATGTTTTGGGCTTCTGTACCAGCCCAAGGCAACCACCGCCCTAGTATTAAAGATCTGTGTCTCCAAAGATGCCCCAGTAGCTCCCCATCTTCTTTTCTGCTGATTCACTGCACATGCTCTGTGCTGCTATCACTTACTGAGTTTATTAGGGGCCCACTCACAATATACAGTACACATAGAATATAAATGTCACAATATAAGGCTGGTTAGTAATTAATACAGATAATTACTACATGGCAGCACAGAAACCAGTGCAATTAACATAAGAATTTAATAATCAGCCTTGTAGCCTCAGCTTATATTACAGACCAACCTCAGTTTCTGCTTGATAATTTGTGACGACCCCTAAGCTTAGCTTCTCAACAGCTGCTCAGTGGGCTCACAGACACTTTCCAAGATGGTGACCCCCTGTGACAAGTTTGAAGTCCTGGATCATTGCTGCTATTGAGAAGCTAATATTATATGCTGGTACAATAAGTTCAGTATATAAAATATGGCATTTTTTGGGCATATTCATTTTTGGGGTTCAGTTCTCTTTTAAATGTAATGCTCTAATGCATGTAAAGTCTAATATAGAATAATGCTAGAAATGCTGTATTTTGTATACTAAATATAAACATGAACTTACTGCACCAAAGCCTAATCAAACAAATAATTTATGCTTTCAAAGTTGGATAAAGGGGGGTCACCATCTTGTAACTTTGTTAAACATCTTTGCAAGACTAAGACTGTGCACATGCTCAGTGTGGTCTGGGCTGCTTAGGGATCGTCATAAACAAAGCTGCTTGAGTTCTGCATGGCTGGAAAGTAAGGTGGAGGCTCCCCCTGCTGTTCATAAGTATGATTGTTTCCCTGCTCAGCAGTTAGGGACTGTCTGACAATTCCTATCCACAGCAGTAAATGAAGAGATAATTTCACTGCATACAGTCAGGTTTCTTATAAAAACGGTACACATTTTTTAATTAAAGTATATTGGAGATAGGTTTCTTTTTAATTAAAGAAAGTAAAATGGGATTTTATTGTTTTGCCTTTACATGCCCTTTAAGAGCTCATATCTATTTTGATTTGCTACACTGGATCTACACAAGTTGTAGAATGTAGTCTTGAACTACTGCCTTCCTTCTTGACTTGTGATTGGTGGTTTCTGCTTGCTGCACACCCTCCATGCCTGAAACAATTCTGCCCTTGCATTCTATTATTGTGTGTATGGGCAACACGCCATTTTGCATTTCTCACAGGGAGGCCCATTTATCAAAATTCAGATTTGATTAGTTGTAGAGGTTTTTAAAACCACAAAGGAACTCACGTTTTATAAAAGCACAAATGTCTAATGATTTTTTGAAAAGATCTGAATATAAAAGCACAAGCAAATAAAAACAAGGAGAACAAATCAGAATCTGAATAAGAATGCAAAAGATCTCAAAATCCTTGTTTACTCTGAATTTTTTTCTGTATTTACAAGAGGAGGAGCTTAAACAATGTCCAAAACACCAAAGTAACAAGAAGCTTTTAGATGATTACTTTCACATTAGAGCTTTCGGTGTTTTGATTCTTAATAAATAGGGACAAAATTTGTGGGGTTTTTTTTCATGTGCAAGATTTTTAGATCTAAAAAGTCTGAATCGCTTCTAAAGTGCTTTAAATGTGGGATCCCTATTCTCTGTATCACAAGGTATTTTTGGACGTTTTGACGACTTTGTGAGAGGTGATCTCTTTGGTGTGTCATGGCCCTAATCCTACAAGTCTAGGCACTATTAGTAAAATGAAGCAATATATGCAGGGTTGGAACAGGCCTGCAGGACATCTGGAAAAATCCCTGTGGGCCCAGGGACCCCCCGTCAAAGTCTGAATGTATGTATAATTCTGGTACCATTATACTATAATTAAAGGAGAAGGAAAGGCTAAAATTAAGTAAACTTTCTCAGAAAGGTCTGAGTCCTCTGTTGAAAGAAATACCACATTTCTTTCCTTCTATTGTGTGCACATGGGCTTCTGTATCAGATTTCCTGTTTTCAGCATAAACATCCAGGGCTAGGGCTTGGGCATGCTCAGTTTGCTCCTCTCACCCTCGCTTCCCTCCCTGCTGTAATCTGAGACCAGAGCTATGAGCACAGGGAGAGACTCAGGCAGTGATGTCACACCAAGCAAATATGGCAGCTGCTATCCTAAAAAACAGAGAGAGCATCAAGAGCTGTATACTCAGGTATGGTAAAGTATTCTGCAGAGTAAATATAGTGTTATATCTTGCACTATTGTGTCTAATCTATTGGAATAAATTGCATCAGTAGCTTTCCTTCTCCTTTAAAGGATACTTGTGGTATCTAAAAATACATACTACTCACAAATAAGGTTTTTCTTCCAAGAAATCCTACAACAGGTACTGATGGGATGGATTTGTTCACGGCAAGTTTATTCTGTAGTTTAATACTCAAAACGAGAAGAGAAGTGAAGCTAGTGAACTGAAGTTACTGAAGCGCACTGTATTTTAAAACCACACATATCAGGAAGGAAGTAAATGTACTTTGTTTGAAACCACACTTATCTTATAAAGGAAAACCAGAAAACCTCAGTGTATTATAGGGAACTATCAATAGGAAACAATGTATCTCTGGTAACTATGTCTGTGTAGTGTTATGATGCATGTACAGTACTCACAGGATCATTTCCATTCCCTAGAGTCAACGAACAGGACAGATTGGGTTACTTAAATGCAACTGAGAGTTCACTAACTGGGACAGAGCCAACTATGCAAGACACAGATGAACCAAATATCTGTGGTGTGTGGCAACTGCAAGCTTAGCACAAGTTCTCCTCCAAACGTGCTCTTTGACCTCTATCAACCACATTACCCTAAGGCTGATCTCTCATTTTATCAGATCCTTCCAAAACTAATGGATTCCTATGGGATGAGTGAAACGCTGGATAGCTGTTGTTCTACATTATTTGGCTTAGTATAGTAGGAGAGTAGTTCCCAAATTGTGGGACAAGCACCCCAGACCTGCAGTAGTCACAGAGAGGCTTAGCCTGAAGGACAGTTAGGGTAATGTCTGCTATTGTTGATACACCTGTAAGCCCATCTCTAAGTTCAGATAGTTTAATAATTGGAGCTTACTGTCCTAGATATTTTTGGAACTATGGCTTGGTATGAGCTAAGGAGGGGGGGCCAGGAGACACCAAAATTCAGACCTCCAAGGGGATCTTGAACTGCAATAAGGTGACTCCTACCTATCAAGGTTGTTTGCTTAACCATACCTATCACTTTTATGACCTGCTGGTTATTCTTTCTTCTTCAGACAAATACAAGAAGTCCTCTGCACTCAACCCAATATTAATATATTTAAAAGAATTGTTCAGTGTAAAAACAAAAACTGGGTAATTAAAAAAAATGTTTCTAATAGAGTTAGTTAACCAAAAATGTAATGTATACAGTAAATGCTGGGGTGACTTGATGTCTAATATAATAGACAGAACAATACTTGCTTTGCAACTCTCTTGGTTTCCACTGATTTGCGGGGTCTGCTTCCTCTATAGTTACACACTGGATACAAGAGTCCTCTGCACTCAACCCATTATCATTATATTAATGACACTGAGACAATGTTGTGCCTTCAGCAACTAAAATGCCTTCCCCTTTAAAACAAAACATGGATTGTTTGTCCATATATTGCAATATAAATAAGCTGGCCAACAATGTCAAAGTCATCCATATGTCTCTAGTTTGTGGTCACAGCCTCATTGCACCACCGATTGATGGTTTAAAAATGATTGGTGAGCACAACTTTCCCTTGTTTGTTATAGTTTATTCTTTCTCCTTACCTGGTCTGTGGACTGACCATTGACCTACTCCTACAATATTATGTATGCAGTATAAACCCTCTCTTACCTGTGCTTTGTCTGTGGTGTATCAAAAGGATAATGGGATTGTGTCAAATTTCTGAACACTTGTGTATATCACTCTTCATCCTCAAATTTCCCTTTTCATAGTAGCTCCTGTAACCATTCATCTTCCCTCAGAACCCACAGGAGTATGCTAAAAATTCTATACAGACAAACTTATTGTTCATCCTTATATAAATATTTCCCCAAATGGCAACTGCATTACAAATGCTTATGGGCACAAGCCCTAACTTTTTCTTATAATATAAAACAGTAATCCCCAACCTGTAGCTCATAATCATAAGCAACATGTTGTTCATCGACCCCTTGGATGTTGCTGCCAGTGGCCTAAAGCAGGTGCTTATTTTTGAATTCTTGGAGGCAAGTTGCATAAAAACTAGTTGTTCTGTCAAGCAGAGCCTTTTTGTAGGTTGTCGGTTCACACAGGGGCTACCAAATAGGCAATCACAGCCCTTATTTGGCACACCCACCAACTTTTTTCATGCTTGTATTGCTCCCCAACTCTTTTTTACAGTTGATCGTGGCTCATGGGTAAAAAAAGCTTGGGGACCCCTGATATAGAATATACCTTTATAGTACATTTTCTAGTATCATCATCATACTATTTTTTAACTTGTCAGCAGCACCTGAGTTCCCAATGCTTGCAAGTCCCTCCAGCATGCTGTGTGTATAGTAAAGATACTCCATAACTTTTAACCATTTTAACATAACATTCAAATAACATTTGAATTTTTTATGAACAATAGTTTTTATTCTTGTCCCAAACACAAACAGGTATTGTGCTGCCTCTGCTCAGCATTCTCACATTACAATCTTTCTCTTCCTGGGAGTGCCATATGTGACATGCCTCACGCATTATTTATGATGTTCTTTAAAATAGCTCTGCTCCTGTCTAAGGAAAAAGACCCTCCTGGGAGTTTGAATACCCCTCTTAGAGTATCACAGAGACAGACCAGATGGCATTGCTGAGAAAATGACTTGAAAAACCTGAATTCAGGTAGGGAGCAGGTCAGATGTTTGGTGGAGAGTAGAAACAATCCATTCTTTATGTTCTCTCAGGACAAGGAGACCAGTATGTGCATCTCAGGACATTGATACTCAGCAGTACTTTCTGTGGACGGTCGTCCTGACATGGTGCAGGTAAACCAATATTCTCACACACCGCATGATTTCCGGTACAAAGATTATTTAGAGAGAATTAATTGGCACAGTGCGCCAAGACAAAAGCATGAAGGTTATTACAGGTTACATCAGAAAAATAAACTCCCATCCCAGCAAGCAGATTATATTTCTTTTAGTTGCACTGCATTGGACTTCAATCAATCAAGTTCAACCTTTTGCTGAAATAATTCATGCCTTATGCCAAGTAAACATATATAGCGATATAACTGTAAATGTATAGGCTCAAGAGAATGAGACTATCTGACTCTGGCATGAGATAGAAAAATTGGATTGTTACTGGGGCACTGGCTTAGGTGAATACTGTTGTGTAAAGCTATATAGCATATGGCCTGCAATTTTTTCAGTTCCCCTGACGAAGACCTCTTGAGGAGTCAAAACTCATTGGTTTTGATATGCAATTCTAATAAAGTATTATTGTTTTCTCTATTTGAATGCCCTGCTTTTATTTTAGCTTAGGATATTTGGGGATCTTACAGGTGTCCCCAGCAATGAACTCCTCACCAGCTATTGATGTTATATGGGAGTGCACCACCAATAGCTTTGCTACGTCATATGGTGGTGCCATATAATGTATAAGAACAATCATGGGGTTAAAAACTCAAAAAGTTCTACTTTTTTACTATAAATCCAAATCTTTAGTGATTTATTATATTCCGAGGCTGGTAAAAGTCTGAATCCAAAAATACTCCATCTCCAAGCTGTCAAGGTCCTGTAGAAGTCAATGGCAAAGGTCCCATTTCAAATTTGAATTTGAGTGATTTCACGAAAAATTCATGCATTTCAGTCAGAAAACCCCGAAAACCCCGAAAAATTCAGAGTTTTTTTCCAATTTTATAGAGTTTTTTCAATGATAAATAAGGTCAAATGGTGGATTCTAGTTTAGTCTGACTTCTTTACTTAAAAAATCAGAATAGGATTTTGATAAATATCCCCCTCAGTGTAGAACTGGGATGCAAAGATGCATGGCACTAATGTTTCAGACCACAAAGGTCCTTCTTCTGGTGGATTTTATTATTTTCATCATGTTAATTGTGTTGGACAAGGCAAATCCAAACCAGTGTTTAATGGAGCACAAATTAGAATCACCAACTAACAATAGCGAGAAGGACTTTGTCTGTTTTGAGCTTTAGACCACAGGCCCACTATTCATATTATTCTTGCTCTTCTAAGTCACATTTTTCTATTGCCGCATATTTACTGTCTCTCTGATTCTTGTCTTTATTCTCATAGGGAAATGGTTAAGATCAAGAAAGACATACAAGACCCAATGGTTGAGTGAGCAGGAGGGCCCGCTGACATCTGGACTCACCAGGAGTTTTGCATGAACCCTAGTGGGCCAGTTCAACACTGATAAAAATCTATTTACATCACTGAGTCTTGGCACAAATGAAAGGTGTTCAACTAAAGTAAAGAGAACTGTATTGAGGGGATTGTGATCACCAACCCTAAACTTCAATGGGACCCAGTTTTAGGTCCTGACTTACAGGATAGGAATATCTGTGTTAGACAAAGCAAGAAGAGCGATGTGTCTGTAACACTGGAGAGAGTCAATGTTCCTCTTTGGCTTTCATGCTTATACACTGTAAGTGCCGTGTGGGGGCAGCCAGCATCTCACTTCAGTGCATGGAGATGGCTTTCCTTTTTCCCTGTATAGATCTCTGGGACTGAGTTGGGCCAAATGAGCTGACAAAAAGCCTTTTCTCTTTATAGTAATTTGATTAAGGATGCTTTTGTAGCAGCGCTTAGATTTGTTGTGCTCAGCCTTTTGCTGAAACAGCAGTTAGGCAGAAGCTATAATTAACTGTATTACAGCACAAGGTGAGAGAGGTGGCAGTAGGTGGGGCAATGGTACGATTATATGACTGTTGTAAAAATAAAATATAGTGGAAAAAACTGTACTTTAACTTTAAGCTGGTACTTTAAAGGTACTCTCTAACCTTTATACATACTGCATAGAGCTAGTGCACTCTCAGAAATATATCCCACCAGAAGGTACATATTATAGAGCTTGTGTATATTTAGAGATTTTGTACCTGCTGCACAAATGGTAGTTTTTCCCTAACTAATGTCCTAACTAACTAATGTCCTAACTAACTAATGTCCTAACCCAGGAGAGCCCATACTTTAATAATGTGGGGCCCATACTTTAACTAAGTGATGTTGTCCCATTATGATGTTGTCCCATTATGATCTACGTACATCCATAAAAGCATTGTTAGCATTCTGTTTAAATATTGATTTATGAGAACATTTTATATTTAATTTACAATTATATGTAACCTTAACATGATAAATATATGAATGAAAAGCATGAAACCGGAGGGTGATTTAAACTGTTTATTGACAGTGTCTTGAAATCTACTGATCACCAGCTAAAGGTCTACTGGTAGATCCCGATCTTCCTTTTGGGCACCCCTGTCCTAACCCATCACCATTCAACTCAGGATTTTCTTTGTGGCAGAAAACCTGTTGAGACAGGTTTTCTGCCCATTTACAGACAACATGCCATAACCAATCCTTCATTTCCAGACAACATGCCATAAGCAATGCTTCTTCAGGGCTACATTGAGACACCGGGGGGTGAACCCAAAACACAATGGGGTTTCCACACGGACCAATTGTACAAGTGCACAGCAATATATAGATTTTTATAAAACTGGTATAATTCAATTGTTAGCACTTCAACTGGGAAAGTCATACAATAGTTTTATAGTTTCCAAAAATATCATAATGTCCATCTGAACCTGAATATCAACTCTTGATAAAGCCAGCTCCAGGGAGAGCTTAGCCATTATACCTGCCCAGGCAACTGTCCCACTTTAGCAACACCACTGAACAAGCTTTTTTTTTTTTTTCCTTCAGGCATAGAATGTGCCATCGCTTTGGTGCCAGAAGGGGCATGATGACAGAAAGGTGTCTATGGCATTTTTCCAAATGTTCTGTTCAGTTATATTATTGGACCTTGATGTTTTACTGCAGAAGATAGCTTGGGTTTGCCTCTGAAAGATAAAGGAGAACAGTGTCGGACTGGCCCGGCGGGATACCGGGAAAATACCCGGTGGGCCCCGACCCTAGTGGGCCCCCGCCGGGCCAGACCCCCTCTCCCAAACAGTTTTTTTTAAAAAAAATAAACAAAATTTCGGCGGATCGCAGCGCCGTTTGCGCATGCGCGCCTTTTACGCATGCGCGTCTAGCGCCATTTACGCATGCGTGCCTAGCTCCGTTTGCGCATGCGCGATGCGCCGCCTGGGCAATTATGCCGAGCGGCGATTCGCCTAGGTAGAGGGGGTCAGAGGGGGGCCCTGGACACCAGTCCCGGTGGGCCCCGGGCACCCCAGTCCGACCCTGAAGGAGAATGGATTTCACATCAACAGAAGAACATTATAAATCACATCCAGTTTTATTCATTTCCCTGACATTTTAGGGAAATTGTCTTTAATTATCATATATCAATTCCTTGCAACAACATTTAGAACCATTAGGTGCCATTTGACGCTGTGCTCAGCTGTGTCAGAGAACTGTGACTATTAGCTGAATACTTGGCTATGAGCAAGGAAAACATAGACATCTGGGACTTATAGGGGCAAATTTACTAAAGGACGAAGTGACTAACGCTTGTGAAAATTCGTCAGCGTGACGTCATTTCGGTACTTTACCAATTTACTAATGGACACAGGCGTAACTTTGCTAGCGAAAGAGACTGGGACTACGCTCATTTGCACTCAATCACCAGGCGAAGTTGCTCTCTGGCAAATCGGCATAACTGCGCAAATTCACTAAGATGCGGATTTTAATGAACGTTACCTCTTGCGCCAGACTTGCCTTCACCACCTCAGACCAGGCGAAGTGCAATAGAGTAGATAGGACTTCCTTAAACTTTAGTTGAAAATGTTTTTAAGTCCCAAAAAAACGCTGGCGTCTTTTCCTTTTTTCAGGGTGATAGGCTGCAAAACAGCATACAAATTTTTTGGGGTAACCGGCTTCCCCCCTACATTTCCTAACATATGGCTCATAAACTATACACTGGGCAATATAACAACTCTATTTTATTAAGCTTCCCTGGCCTTATTCAACTTTAATTTCCCACCGTATGCAAATTAGCCAACGCTAGTGCAGCTTCGCGCTGCTTGCCGAAAGAATGCTAGAGCAACTTAGCCAGCGTTCGGCGCAACTTTGCATGTTAGTGAATTAGCATTGTCTGAGCGAATTTTCGCTTGGCGCTGCCTGCGAAGCCATTGCTGGTGAATTTTCGCCTCTTAGTAAATTTGCCCCATAGAGTTTTCAGTATAGTTTTAGTGTCTTGGGGCAGCTGGGAAATTGACAATATGTCTAGCCCCAAAGTCAGATTTCAAAATTGAATATAAAAAAATCTGTTTGCTCTTTTGAGAAATGGATTTCAGCGCATAATTCTGCTGGAGCAGCACTATTAACTGATTCATTTTGAAAAAAACATTTTTCCCATGACAGTATCCCTTTAAAGTCAGTTTTATTGAAACATTAGTCTTGAACCCAACTAAGATATAAATAATCCTTATTGGAAGCAAAACCAATATATCTGATGTTTACATGATTTTATAGTAGACTTAAGGTATGAAGATCCAAATTAAGGAAAGATTTGTTACCCTGAAAACCCCAGGTCTCCATAATGTTGATATCAGAAACGCTAAAATGAATCACATTGTAGTGAGTGGCTGCTACCACTAGGAGGCAATGTTGAATAAATATAAAAATTGAAAGAAAATGTATGTGGCCAAATCATCTGTTGTTTTCATTTATAATTTATGCCAGGAATTGGTGACCCATGCCCCAATATGCAGTTATACAGCCTCAGATTGCCCAACCATGCATTATAGTCTCATGCAGTATTGATACAGTATATCATGCCTGTATATAGTATAACAGGTGCAACATTCCTACAGCTCAGATATGGTGTCTCTTGGTACCTATTAGGTGGCGGTCTTTTTGTTGGATTTAGCCAAGTGTTAAAGTGATTGCTGTACTTTCCATTATCACAGTATATTCAGCTGTGTCTGGTTCCTAACCATTAAACCAAATCTTTAGTGGTGATGGGTACTGGGACAGAGAGTTTTGTGAAGACTATTATTTATAAAAAGTAGTGAAATAATGTGTGTTACACAATCACATGTCAGAGTAGCAATGCCAGAACAAATATTCTAAAAGGGATGGTATTGCACAAAGCTATATTTCTGTGTAGGGCCAGCTTATATGTAGCATTTATATTCACTTTGTTTTACTCTATGTATGTTTTTACTGTATGTTATTCTGCGCAGTGACCTTATTTATCCTTGTGTGTGTATTTATTCACATCCAGGGTGAAGCCATCATTGTTCATATCAGGTAAATTCATCCACAACCAGATTTCCTTGAAAACTGGCAGACTTCTTGCATAGGTTTACAAAGAAATATCCTTTAAACGAACCACCCCACAGCCATTAAACCCCACTTGTTTTATCCAGTTGTTCTATTGTTTTTTTAAAGAATTAAATGACTTACTGTTGCTGAGAGTATGTTTAATGGACAGATTCATTTAGGGGCACATTTACTATGGGTCGAATATCGAGGGTTAATTAACCCTCGATATTCGACCATCGAAGTTAAATCCTTCGATTTGAATATCGAAGTCAAAGGATATACCACAATTCGTTCGATCAAACGATTAAATCCTTCAAATCGTTCGATTCGAAGGATTTTAATCCATCGATCGAACGATTTTCCTTCGATCAGAAATTGCTAGGAAAGCCTATGGGGACCTTCCCCATACGCTAACATTGGTGCTCGGTAGGTTTTAGGTGGCGAAGTAGGTGGTCGAAGTTTTTTTTGAAGAGACAGTACTTCGACTATCGAATGGTTGAATAGTCAAACGATTTTTAGTTCGAATCGTTTGATTCGAAGTTGTAGTCGAAGGTCGAAGTAGCCAATTCGATGGTCGAAGTAGCCAAAAAAATTCGAAGTATTTTTTATTCTAATCCTTCACTCGAGCTTAGTAAATGTGCCCCCCTGGGTCAAATTGAAAATTCAAATTTTTTTTATGGTTAAAACTGTCAAATTCGACTAGGGAATTATCAAAACTTTTTTTTTTTTTAAAAAAAAAAAAAATTCGATTTGGATTTTCAAGCTTTATCATACTCTAGTCCTTTAAAGGGCATGTAAAGGCAAACAAGTAAAATCCCATTTTTACTTTCTTTAATGAAAAAGAAACCTATCTCCAATATACTTTAATTAAAAAATGTGTACCGTTTTTATAAGAAACCTGACTGTATGCAGTAAAATTCTCCCTTCATTTACTGCTGTGGATAGGAATTGTCAGACGGTCCCTAACTGCTGAGCAGGGAAACAATCATACTTATGAATAGCAGGGGGAGCCCCCGCCTTACTTCCCAGCCATGCAGAACTCAAGCAGCTTTGTTTATGACGATCCCTAAGCAGCCCAGACCACACTGAGCATGTGCACAGTCTTAGTCTTGCAAAGATGTTTAACAAAAGTTACAAGATGGCCAACTTTGAAAGCATAAATTATTTGTTTGATTAGGCTTGTGGTGCAGTAAGTTCATGTTTATATTTAGTATACAAAATACAGCATTTCTAGCCTTATTCTATTTTAGACTTTACATGCCCTTTAAGAATCGAATTTGACTATTCGCTACCTAAAACCTGCCAAATTACTGTTTCAGTCAAGCGAGAGAGGGGAAATTCTTTTCCAGGCCCCTACATGTCTAGAAGTTGACTTGTTATTGCCTCATGGGGCCGATATACCTCCTAGGCCCCCTGCAGCTGCAGAGTCTGCTTCCTCTGTAGTTACGCACGTGGCAGCAGGTAGGAATGATAGGCTGAAATAGCACAGAAGAAATTCAATATTTTAGAAATGTAAGAAGCAAACATTTGTGAAATTGAATTAATGTCACAGTAATTTGGGTGTGTTTTTTTGCTTAATTGTAAGCAAAAGCTCAAGTGGAACATCATGTGCAAAATTGTGAGCATTTAAACCAGGGGTGTCCAAACTGCGGCCCAGGATGCATATGAATGCGGCCCAGTTTGGTTCCCGAGGAAACGTCATGTCGCAAAGGATATAGGAGGAGGGGGGACTCTGCCCATTGCCCAGTTAGTAATAATAATATAATAATAAGTCTATTTAATATCCAGGTGTCCCATATTCCAGTGTATAGCTCCATCTGGTTATCCAACTGGCATTGTATTTCTTTTCTGTGTATTTCCTTTACTTTTACAAATCAAACGTGTTTGTGTATATCATGTGTGGCCCCAGACAATTTTTCTTTTTCCAATGTGGCCCTGCGAGCCAAAAGTTTGGACACCCCTGATTTAAACATTATTAAAGGTAAGGGGAACCCAAATCCAGTGGGTGAGTGCAATTATGTACAGGTATATATGTAGACATGCACTGCATCTGAATTTTGCAAATTTATGCTCAATTCATCTTGCTCAATTCATCTTGCTGTTTGGCATTAGGTTGCAAGGTATGTGTGTAGGCACAAGTACCTCTACATTAAGACAAGAAAACCCAAATTCATTGGGGGTGCCAATATGTTGATTTGACTGTTAATTTTTTTTTTCCCTTGGCTGGTGCTCTTTTTTTTTTTAAAGAAAAAAAAAAGCTCCAACCCTTGGAACTTTTTTCAGCAGTGTCCCGCTATTTTTCCAGGTATCCTTGGTGAAGACTTTGACTTGCTCCTGCACAATACAGTAAAATAATAATAATACAGTAAATAATTCTTCTGCAAAGGTGCAAGTCTAAGTCTTGTAAGGGCTGGGTAGCGGTTGGTCCATTTTAGACCATGCTGCCAGACTCTATGCATTGCTTTTTTCTTTCACTTTTAGGATATATTTTATCACACTGCTGACTGTTTCTGTCTTCTGATAAAAACAAAAGTTCAACCCCTCCAAATGAATGAAGAATGATATCCCCTCAATTGCAATGAAAGCCCTTATACATTACATATGTACCTTTGTTGTAGGCTGCTTTTCAAGCATGTGGGTAGAACAGTAAACTTATGGACAACTAAACTTACCCAATGTACGCTTTTTACGACAATGTATGGGGTGCCGTTTGTCCCAAATACATTCTGTATACAAAACTATCCCTAATACACACAATGAATGTCTCTCATGTTATATAAGAATTTGTGACCATACACAGAGAAAAAAAATATACAAAAGACCTATTTCTATTAAAGAATGAAAACAAAATCTGGTTAGTGCACAAAAGGATGTCATTATATCACAAACACCATTCTGTACAGTTTAACAAGCAATCTGTCTCACAAATGTATAACCTCCATGTAACGGACACACTTATGTGCAAAGTTACTTACAGAATGAATTATGTAAAAACAAACTTGGACATAATATATAATAGTGTAACTAACTAGTGCTTGTCAAGCTAGATTTGAATGACAAAATAGATATCTGTGACAGAAAGCAAGATTTTATAGCACAGGATTCATTCTTTCCACAAAATGACAGTTTTGTTCACAAAACAGATAAAATAACCATTCTGTGAAGCAACACTGTCAGTCACATTCCTGAACCAATAAGAACAAAGCTTATTGCCATATACAAACAAGATGAGAAGTGGCCAGCTCTGCTCCACATGGCTAAGGCAAAGTATCTGACCTGCTATAGAGTGTGCCCTCTAATGTCCCCTCTGCTGCATAGTAATAAACATGAACAAACCTTTCCTAAAAGAGCTGCTGTTAAACACTACAGGTTCATAAATGGAAGTTTTTACAAACGGCTGAGAAATATAATGCTGTACTTATAATGATTGTAGAAAATAAAAGTATGCAAAACATAAATATGATCATTTTAGGTGATATGGCTATTCTTATTGTAGTAACCTGCTTGTGTGGCCATTTTGGTTAAGGGCATTCCTGCTGTTTTGCCATTATCTTATGACTCACTCCTGTTCCTCTTCCTGTCTAAACTGAGAGCAATAATGGGACAGGCCACACCCACCTGCCATCTTCTATTAAATGTACCAGAAGTTACTGTGCTTGTCTGGCTGCTTTGCCTGACTCTCAGAGTCAGTTATAAGTTTTGTATATGATAGTTAGACTCCAATGTCTCCTCCTAGCTGTAATCTTGCACCAATTAGCTTGTAGTAGTCTCTTAATAATGTGCTTACCTATAGTTTAACTACTACATAATAGCTTTAGCCAGAGACTTGGAACTGATCATGTGCACACATACCTCCCAACTGTCCCTTTTTCAGAGGGACAGTCCCTCTTTTGACAGCTCAACCTGAGGTCCCTCATTTGTACTGGAAAGTCCCTCTTTTCTCTGCACTGAACAGCCAGAAAAAGAAACAAAATTTCTAACTTACAAGAAGTCATCTGTATTGTATTTCAATGTGGTAAACAAATTACTCACCACGTAAGGGAAGTGGCCCAGGTGCACTGCCCTGAGCCCTCAGCATAGGGGGCGGACAAACCGAAATGTAAAAAGGAGCAGGCACTCAATGTATGCAGACTTCCAGCAGGCACCAATTCAAATTGTAAAGATCTTTATTGTGTCCAAAATTTCTAACTTAATTGGCTTTTGGCAGAGAGGCCAGTAGAGCTAACAGGTGCAACTAAGATACTTTGTAACAATTTTGAGATAAAAAAATAAGTAATTTTAACAGTTTAGATAAGGAGAAATATTTTCAAACTTTTATAACCTGCCAAACTTTGTAAAATGAACATGGTAATTATGGGGTGTGGCCACAAAAATGGGTGTGGTCAAAAAAAATTGCCGCGCTACATGACAAAAAATTTTTTGTCCCTCTTTTTACTTATTACCAAAATGTTGGGAGGTATGACCACGCATTCTGTATAGTATGATGTGTAGGTTATATGAGCAGCCACTCCTGAGTACTGTGTGTAAACAAAAGGGGGTCATTTAGGCAGGGGCAATTTTAGGGGATCATAATCTATTTATATAGAAGCAAGAAGCTATACAATGCTTTATATTTATTTATAACAAAAGACTCTAATGATGCCGTCCCCTTACCTGCCCAGTGCTTAACCCTTTCACATCAGAGTGGGTCAAGGGGGGCACAACACTAGAGCAGAGAGCACAACTGCGCCCATGTCACATGCATGTCCAGGGTCGCCAGCAGGGGGGACAAGTGTTCCAGGCCTGAAGGGGGGCCCATAAGTGCTGCATTTTTCAAAGAGCCGGGTCCCCTTTAAGAGCGCCCAAGCCGTGCGGCCATTGCACATATTACCGAATGCGGAAGTGCCGAAAAGACGAAGCTGAAGTCCCGAAGCGGTGAAAAGACCCGAATTCACGAAAGGAGGTGAAGTTGAAGTCCTGAAGCCTTTTCTTTACACACAATACTCAGGAGTGGATGTTCATATAACCTACACATCATACTATACACAATGTGCGATGCACATGATCAGTCCCAAGTCGCTGGCTAAATCTATTATGTAGTAGTTGAACTATAGCTAAGCACATTATTAAGAGACTACTACAAGCTAATTGGTGCAAGATTACAGCTAGGAGGAGACATTGGAGTCTAACTATCATATACAAAACTTATAACTGACTCTAAGAGGCAGGCAAAGCAGCCAGACAAGCACAGTAACTTCTGGTACATTTAATAGAAGATGGCAGGTGGGTGTGGCCTGTCCCATTATTGCTCTCAGCTTAGACAGGAAGAGGAACAGGAGTGAGTCATAAAATAATGGCAAAACAGCAGGAATGCCCTTAACCAAAATGGCCACACAAACAGGTTACTACAATAAGAATAGCCATATCACTTAAAATGATCATATTTATGTTTTGCATACTTTTCTTTCTCTACAATCATTATAAGTGCAGCATTATATTTCTCAGCCATTTGTAAAAACTTCCATTTATGAACCTGTAGTGTTTAACAGCAGTTCTTTTAGGAAAGGTTTGTTCATGTTTATTACTATGCAGCACAGGGGACATTAGAGGGCGCCCTCTATAGCAGGTCAGATACTTTGCCTTAGCCATGTGGAGCAGAGCTGGCCACTTCTCATCTTGTTTGTATATGGCAATAAGCTTTGTTCTTATTGGTTCAGGAATGTGACTGACAGTGTTGCTTCACAGAATGGTTATTTTATCTGTTTTGTGAAACAAAACTGTCATTTTGTGGAAAGAATGAATCCTGTGCTATAAAATCTTGCTTTCTGTCACAGATATCTATTTTGTCATTCAAATCTAGCTTGACAAGCACTAGTTAGTTACACTATTACATACCTCCCGACATTTTGGAAATCAAAAGAGGGACAAAAAGTTGTGCCGAGCTGTGCGCGATAATTTTTTGACCACGCCCATTTTTGTGGCCACACCCCCTAATTACCATGTTCATTTTACAAATTGTAAATAAGTAACACACACATACATACAAACACACATACAGACAGATACACACACACACAGTGAAACACATACATACAGTGAGACACACAGTGAGACACATTCAGACAGATACACACACACACACACACACACATCATACACACACATCATACGTACACACATCCACACATCATACACTCTGCATTGTAGGGTTGATATTATATCTGACACTGACTCCAATAAATACATATATTTTAGCTCTATAATGCTCCCTAAGCAAAATAACCCACATAACCTTGCATTTTACAGAACAGTTACCGAAACGTCCCAGCCAGCGTATTCTCCCTTACTATTCATCATTGCAAGCTTAGCAGTACGCATCACCAGCATGTGGGCGGTGCCGCCTGTACCGGAAATGAGGTCATTCCCCAGAACCGGAACACCTTCCTTGTTTGCTTCAGTGCGCAGCTGAGATCCTAGCGTGTGCGCCGCCATGTTGCATAACAAAGGCCATCGTGGCATCGCCGCCTCCCCTCCGCCGCTGCCGGCGGGACAAATGAGTCCATTATCCGGGACAGCGGGACAGACACCCAAAAACGGGACTGTCCCGCGGAAAACGGGACGGTTGGGGGGTATGCTATTATATATTTTGTCCAACTTTGTTTTTACATAATTCATTCTATAAGTAACTTTGCACATAAGTGTGTCCGTTACATGGAGGTTATACATTTGTGAGACAGATTGCTTGTTAAACTGTACAGAATGGAGTTTGTGATATAATGACATCCTTTTGTGCACTAACCAGATTTTGTTTTCATTCTTTAATAGAAATAAGTCTTTTGTATATTATATTTATCTGTGTATGGTCATAAATACTTATATACCACGAGAGACATTCATTCTGTGTATTAGAGATAGTTTTGTATACAGAATGTATTTGGGACAAACGGCACCCCATAAGTCTCTGTATCTGTCTGTCTGTATCTGTTCCATTTAATCACATGACCTTACATTTTGGGGAAATATATTTTCTGAGGTGAAGGCTTCCACTAGATTCACAAAATGTATTTCTGACATACTAAGTTATTATACTTGATGTTTTACTCTGCATTTATTTTGCTGTGTTTGTCAGGGATGTTATACACTATACATGACACTATTTTATCTCGGCTCTTACTGGATTGTATAATGTATAAAAGTTGGTATACAAAACACACACACATACATATATATATATATATATATATATATATATATATATATATATATATATATATATATATATATATATATATATTATATATATATATATATATATATATATATATATATATATATATATATATATATATATACTGTTCAAGAGGGTATTCAAAAAAATTTATTGCAGCATCACTGTGCTTTTGTGGAAGCACAGTGATGTTGCAATAAATATTTGGTGAATTTAAAAAGATCGGTGTGCTGGTCCCTCTTCAACAATTATATACATTTACTTGGCCAAGCACCCGTAAAGTGGAAGTCAGAGACAGAGTGCGGGTACCTTCCGTATTAATATATAATACACAAAAGCCATTAATATCTTGTAAATGATATCCTTATAAATGGTGAGTTCTGATATCATCAGTTATAAATGGTGAGTTCTGATGTCATTTCTGTCACATGACTCTGAAACTGAAACGGAGAGAGAGTAAGAGAATTCATGCAGGGATACTATTGACCATAGCTTTGGTTTAAAGGATGCCTATAATCTAAAAAATGTTTCACCAACTATAGATACATTCCAGATGGGGCACACAATAATAATTGTTTTAAAGGAGAACTAACACTTAACTAAAGAAGTTGGGCAGAAATTTTGTACATTATATTTTGGGCTTCTGTACCAGCCGAAGGCAACCACAGCCCTTTAATGGGGAAGATCTGTGTCTTCAAAGATGCCCCAGTTCCCTGTCATCTTTGTTTATTCACTGCACATGCTTTGGGCTTAGGGAAAGACACACAATATACTATAATTATATGTAATATATATATATTTATATTACAATATAAGGCTGATTAGTACGTAATTCGGATTATTGGTACATAGCAGCACAGAAACCAGCACAATTAGCATCATAATTTATTCACCAGCTTCGTAATATCAGTTAACAGTCTTACCTATTTTCTGATTTGTGAAAACTCCTACGTTTAGCTTCTAAACAGCTGCTCAAAGCTCACTGAGCATGTGCGTGTAAAAGACTTTTAACAAAATCAAAGATAGGGAGTTCCTGTGACAAGTTTGAAATCACTGCTATAGAGATGCTGAACTTTTAGGCTGGTTCAATAAGTTCAGCATATAAAATATGGCATTTTTAGCCATATTTTGTTTTAGGGTTCAGTTCTCTTTTAAGAAATCTATCAAGCACTGTGGCTTGTTCACTGGGAGGGACCTCCTGGTATGGAAGGCCTCATTGGGGCACACACATTTTCTTAATAAGGTGACTATAGCACTCTATAGGGGACTTTGCTTTAAAAAATGCTATTGTTTCCCCCAACTGCTCTGAAGGCCTGCACCTCCGGTAGGGTGAAATTTTTTTTGCTGATCTTTGGTTAGCCTTCCCAAACTCAAAAGTCACCCTCCGCCTATGATCCACTTGTCTCTTTTCTAAAAGTTTGGGTTTAAATAGGACCCTGTAATGTGGCGTACGAGTGGCTTTGATAACAGGCACCTCCTCTTCCTCGAGCTCCCTCTGGTGGCCATGCAGGCAATAAGGTGCGGGAGTTCTTTTGGAGAAAGATATAACCTTTTCAGCACTGGATTCCAAAGCCTCCTCACGCTTTCGTTTTTTTCCCTGTGACAGGTTGAAGGGTTTTGGGATTGTGTATCCTCGTTTAGGAATCTGAACCTGTGGGTACAGCCCAAGTAAATTACATTTGTGCTCCCACACAACAAATCCAATGATAACCCCCACACTGCTAAACTCACCGATAGCGATTGGTGTCTCCTTAGTGATGCAACAAATTTCACCATGTTACAGTCATTTCTCTCAGGTTGATTGGAACCATGCTCAAGTTGATCATTGGTTTTACAGAGAAAATCCACTGGTTTTGTGACTGGAGGGTCACCATTATTCAAAGACTGACCTGAGACACAGAAGGGGGGGGGGTGAAGCCATGCAATAGACACAGAGCCAATTAGTTATACCCTCATATTGTACTGTCCTAAAACACTGTGGTACAGAGGCCCTAAATTTTACCAGTGTTTAATCCATATCCACTTTAAATCACACCCATGTTACCACAAGAATTTTTAAGACCATATCCAAGTTCAGGGTGGTAGCACATCAAAGAACAAAAAAACAAACGATTGGTGCTCACTGCAGGGATATCACTCATCACGAATATGTGAAACATTAAAGTCATTTTAAGACATACCCTTAAATCCATATGCCTCCTCCCCTGTGGATAACACAGTACATGATTAAATACCTTAGGGGGCCCTTAATAACTTCCAAATGCTAACAAACCCCCAGAACAAATGCTACCAGGCTCATGTCCCACAAGTAGCATAGGGCAGGCAGAGTATGGCACACACAGGGAGCATGGGGCAGGCAGAGTATGGCACACACAGGGAACATAGGGCAGGCAGAGTATGGCACACACAAGGATCATAGAGCATGAAGAGTATGGCCGACACAGGGAGCATGGGGAAGGCAGAATACTGCAGGAGACAGAAAACCTATCAGGACCACTTTAAAATGAACAGTTAATACAGTGCTTCACAGTACTGGAGGCCCTCCAGCAGTTTGAATGAGATGTGAACAGTGCAGGGCTTTACAGGTGTGAACAGTACCGGACTGTGAACAAAAGAGGTGTTACAGATGTGAACAATACAGGGGGATTACACCAGTTAGACAGCATTGGTCAAATGAGAAAAAATATGGCTCCTGCCTACCATATGTACAAATACAAAAGGAATGTTCTGAGTACAGTATGAGGGTATATCTTATTTTGTACACAGTCAGGAAAATATAGTCACTCCCACCAACAGGTTACACACCTGCTCTAGTTATGGCAGCTTTCATGGAATGCTCATTTTTCTTGAGATTCTTTTGAAGTTCTTGTATCTTCTCAAGCTCTTGCTGTTCTGCAATTTTAGGCTTCACCAGCACATTCCTACTCCTGAAAAGAAACTTGTATGACATATGTAAATAGGCAATGACACATATCTACTGGGAACCAATCCATTAGGCTCCAGCACTGTACAACTTGGTGGTTATTTTACAGTAATAATCATGTAGTCAGGAGCAGTGCTGAACTAATGTTCCCCTCAACTTGGATGGAGACAGCTGTAATATATTCTCCACAAAGGTATAATAGGATCAGAGAAGATATATGGATGTATTTAGGGTAATATAGATAGACAAGGCTGTGACTCACATGAGCCTTTCAAAAGGGCGATTCTTTATTTGCATCCAAGTTAACAGCCCAGCAGCCTTTTCCCATAAAAGGGCAATATGGATCTTGATATCAGTGGTTTGTAGCTTTTGCTGAGCATTAAACCCCCACCGCACCATACATGCATGAGACAGATATTCTTTCCTGAGCAGGTTGAGTTACTGGGCCCCAGCAGAGAATGGTAACAAATCATTTCTACAGACTTCAGCAGGAAGGAAAGTGGTCAGTCACTGGGGCTGATGAAGTTTCAGTAGCCATACATACCCCTTTAGTTTGCACAGCTTCCTGGACATGAGCCTGGTTGATCTGTTGGAGGGAGAAATGAGGATAGGTGAGAAAAGCAAGATAACATGGCATAGCAGAAATCGGATTTCACTGTATTGAAAGGAAACAACCCCTTAAACATTACAGGTTTCAAAACATAAAACAAAAATATATGTAAAAACGCTGCTTTATCTAAAGGAAAAAAAATAGGGTACAGATGGATAAATAATGGCATAGCAGAACCTATATGAAGAGGGAGTGTGTTAAAAAACATGGGACAGAAAGAGGAAAGAAAAAATCAAAAGCAGAGAAAACGCCAAAGGAAAATTAGTCCTTTAAAAGAGAAGTAAACAACAGAAGGAGCAGCAAAATGAGAAGTGCTTGGTGTGCCAGTACCCACTGCTTCTCATTGTATAATCTTTTTAGTGCAGGAACACTTTAAGTGTTTGAAATGTAGGCCTTTAAGTAACACCAAAAAAATTTAAGTGTTTTAAAGTAATGAAAATATCGTGTACTGTTGCCCTGCACTGGTAAAACTGATCTGTTTGCTTCAGAAACACTACTATAGTTTATATAAACTAACTGCTGGGGTGGAGATTGAAAAAAGGCTATATGGCACAGGTTAAATAGTGGATAACAGATAACGCCATTATGTTCTACAGCAGGGGTAGGCAACCCCAGGCTCCGGAGCCTCATGCGGCTCTTTTATCCTGCGGCTTTGCTTGACATGTCATCTATACAGCCCTCACACCTGCTGGCGGCTTCTTGAGTGTGCGACCGCGGTAAGCTAGCGGTCAGCTTACCGCGGTAACACACTCAGGAAGCCGCCAGCAGGTGCGAGGGCTGTACAGACGTCCCTGGAGTGACAGGCAAGACCGAGCCGCAGCAATATGATTCATCATGGTCCTTACCACGGTCACACACTCAAGACAAGACACGCAAGACAACAGAGGGAAAATCATCATGGAGCTTCAGAAACCGAAGTCACATTAAACAGATGAGAACAGTAGCATTTAATAGGGCTATTCAGTGTTTAATTTATTTCAAAGTAGGCCTACACATACACACTGCACTTCTGTTTGTTGTATTCTGTTGTTGTAACAGTTAACATTAAAAAAAAGGTTACAACTTTTAAAAGTTTATAAACTGTGTTATGTTTTGCGGCTCCAGACTATTTTTCTTTAGTGGAAGAGGGGGCAAAATGGCTCTTTGATAGTAAAGGTTGCTGACCCCTGTTCTACAGAGTATATTTGCTATCTGTTGTGTAACCTGAGCCTTTTCTCAGGTTACTCCCCCATGTGCTACACAGCAGCTTATTTGTATTAGGGATGCACCGAATCCACTATTTTGGATTCGGCCGAACCCCCAAATCCTTCGCGATAGATTCGGCCGAAACGAATCCTGCTGAAAAAGGCCGAATCCCAAACTCAATCCTGGATTTGGTGCCTCCCTAATTTATATAAACTATAGTAGTGGTTCTGAAGCAAACACAGCAGTGTTACCAGTGCAGGGCAACACTGCATTATATTGTATTACTTTTTTGATGTTACTGTTCCTTTAAACAGGTGTAGTCTTATAATCTTAATCAAGATCAAAAACACTGCTGCTTATTCTATTCATCCAGTGTCTAGTGTTTCTAATGAATCTGTAAAATATGACAGATAAAGCAAACTACTGTGACACAGGTACACAGCATTGTCCCCAAGCCCAAAAAAACAAAAAACAACTTACCGCATTGACGAGATTTTCACATCACAAAAATGTAAGTACTCTTGGAGACTGCCTCCCTTTGAAAAGGGTTGTCAACACCTTGCGCTTTGTGTTCTGTTAAAGGAAACAGACTTGTTTAACTGGAGCAGCCTAATGCCCCCTGCCAATTGTAAGGCTGCTTCTTAGAACATGCTAATATATTCATGCTGCACTGTATCAGCATTGGGGTCCCTTACACTCCCAGCAGAAACACATTTATTTGTCACTTACCAGAATTCACAGCAGAAGTTTCAAAGCGTGGCCTCTGTTTGGGGAGTATTAAGTGCATTGGTCACTCTGTCTGCAGAACAAAAATTGGCAACAGATTACATATGTGGTATAAACTGGTCCTCAGGCCAAGTCCACCAAGCCACTTGGATAGATGTCCAGTTAGGGGGGTGAATGCCCATTTTGATTTTATGCTTCCAGGAATATCTAGAAAGATCAGAGAGTGGGGTCTGGAAGTGAGCACTTATGTTGCTGGAACTATGGGCGAATTCCCAATTCACCAATTTTTATATATCAATCTTATGTCCAAAGGGCCCTGACCTCAAGTGGGGCTTGAACCTAAAAGTCAGACAACTACTATTAGCGAAGTAGCCCAGGAGCCCATGCCACTGACACTCAATTACATCATGCATTTGGAGCTAGGTTACAATAAAGACATTAGGGGTGACCCTTATATCCTTGGTAACCAATCAGAATGGGCAGACTATAGAGTAGATGTTCCACACGCTGTAGGACATGGAAACAACCTTGGGAAGGCATCATCAATTGAATGAAAGATAATTTCTCAGTGCTGTGTGTCAGTTTTTTTAACTTAATTTCTTGGTTCAGGGCTATTTTGTATTGTAGCTCTTCCTACACAAGTAAGTCCTATATGCAGGCAGCAGTTACTGTAAAGAGAAGACATGGAAAGAGCATAAGGATTGGAGAGTAGGTTAGAGCAAGTGGGGATTATTAGAGGAAAACCAACAGAGATCAAGAGGGCCTAAATGTACAAATGAAAATGGCAGAAGAGGGGAAGCTCCAGAATGAGATGAGGGGCCCAGATGTGTTTAGGTAGAGAGAGAGGTACAGCTATGCACCTAGCAATGCTCCTATTAGAAAATAAAGGGCACGCGTGGGCACTGGAAATCAGAAACAAGGACATGGGACACACACAGGAGTTAACAGCTAAAAGGATCTACAATACAGGGGCGCATAGAGTCCCTCCTTACAACATATAAGTATGTTGGTGTAGGGAGCCTGCCCAAATGTTAAGCAACTCAGGGAGTCTGAGCAAAGAAAATCTGAGCTATGCAAATGTGAGGGAGGAGTCAAGGCACTAGAGAGGCTGCCACACAGAGAGTTCTAACCCCAAAGAATGAAAAAAGGGTGCACTCCAAACAGCCAGGGAAGGCTCACCCAGGGGATAGTCTGCACCTCCAGCAGCACTCATGCTAAACACTTCATCACATTCAATATACAGATCCCCAACCCAATTCCCAGCCAATACTTGACTCTACGCCCCTCCCATTCTAGATCCCCAAGGAATCATCAACCTAACCAGGAGCAGCATGTGATTCCTCATGAAAGAACTAAAGCTTAATGTATGTAGAAGGGGCATCAAAGGTGTAGGGATCCAGCATGTCTGCCATAGCAACTGGGCCACTTACAGGAAACTGTCTCACCATTGCACTGTACCTGTGAGAAGATGATGCCAAACCGGGCATTACTGGGACTGACAGGGGATTATACCAGCAATTCTACTATTCCCTCCGCACATCCCTGAAATAGCCCTCGTACGTGTTTACTCTAAATATCCCACCCAGAATACCATATCCCTGTATTATCCAGTCGGCACCCCATATTTATGTATATGCCAGTAAGCAGCCCATATGCTTGTATATTCCAGTCAGCATCCCATTTGCTTATATAACCCAGTCAGCACCCCATATCATTATATATATCCTAGTCAGAACCCCATATCCGTACGGAACACAGTCTGCATCCCATATCCTTATATAACCGAGTCAGTACTATCCTTATATAACCCAGTCAGCACCCTTTATCATTATATGTCCCAAGCAGCAACCCATATCCTTAAATAACCCAGTCTGCATCCCATATTCTTACAGAACCAAGTCAGCACCCCCTATCCTTATATTACCCATTCAACACTATCCTTATGTAACCCAGTCAGCAGCCCCTATCCTTCTATAACCCACTCTGCACCCCATATCCTTATATAAGCCAGTCTGCATCCCATATGCTTACAGAACCCAGTCAGCACCCCCTATCCTTATATTACCCATTCAACACTATCCTTATGTAACCCAGTCAGCAGCCCCTATCCTTCTATAACCCACTCTGCACCCCATATCCTTTTATAAGCCAGTCTGCATCCCATATGCTTACAGAACCCAGTCAGCAGCCCGTATCCTTATATAACCCAGTCAACACCCCATATCCTTAAATATATACTAGTCAGAACCCCATATCCTTACAGAACCCAGGCTGCATATCATTAAATGTCCCAATCAGCAACCCATATCCTTAAATAACCCAGTCAGTACCCCATATACTTATATAACCCAGTCTGTATCCCATATGCTTACAGGACCCAGTCAGCACCCCATATACTTATATGTATATCCTAGTCAGAACCCTATATCTTAACAGAACCCAGTCTGCATCCCCTATCCTTATATAACCCAGTCAGCAACCATACCTTAAATAACCCAGTCAGTACCCCATATACTTATATAACCCAGTCTGCATCTCATATGCTTACAGAACCCAGTCAGCACCCTCTATCCTATATATATCCTAGTCACAACACCATATCCTTATAGTACTCAGTCTGCATCCCTATCCTTATATAACCCAGTCAGCAACCCATATCATTTAAATGTCCCAATCAGCACCCCCTATCCTTATATAAGCCAGTCAGCACCCCATATCATTATATATATCCTAGTCAGAACCCCATATCTTTACAGAACCCAGGCTGCATCCCATATCCTTAGATAACCCATTCAACACTGTCCTTCTATAACCCAGTCTGATCCTATATCCTTTACAGGACCCAGTCAGACCCACTATCCCCTGCACCCCACATCCTTCTATAGTCAGCATCCCGGACGAGGAAACAAAACCCAACCCACGCAGCATAACACAAACACTCCATACCTTCGTTACCAGGTTAAATAGAGAACGCCGTCAAACAGACCAATTGCCCCACTTGACGTCACCGAACGCTCCGATTGGATGCAATTGGACGAATTGGAGGGCACGCCACAGGTTGCTAGGAAATGTAAAACAACTAGATAGCCGGATAAACATCTCTCGTGGTTCATTAGAAGATTGTGGTCGTTAGCTATATTGTATATAGAGCTATATTACATTAAAATTACTTGTGGAGGATGGGAAAATGTAGTAAGGAAGTTTCCGCAACCTAAAGATTGTTTTTGTTTTTTTTTTTCCTTTTGATCCTGATCATTGATAAAAAGTTGGGATCTTGGATTTTGTTAGAAGTGTCAGTGGCCCAGCACATGCTCCCTGTGCTTTGGGCAACTGTAGGGAAGACAGTGTTGGACTGGGATGCCAGAGGACCACCAGAAAGCCTTAGACCTTGGGCTCACCGAAAAACCTAAGACAGTGGACCGTTCCAAACTATTATTCCTCCTCTCCCACTCAACCTTTTTTTCCTACTTTTTTATATATACTTTTCAATATTGTCCCATTATTAAGCTTTTCCCCCAAAAAGAAATAGGGAATGACCATGAAATAGGGCCCAAATGTTTAGAAACAAGGGCCACTAACACCTGGCCCCCGGGAGTTTTCCTGGTATCCCGGTGGGCCAGTTCGGACACTGCTGAGGCAGTTGTACATAAAAAAAAGTGTTCAGTGGGTATCATTTGTTGAATCTGCCACTATGCCATTCTACTATTAAAATTCTGGGGGGTATTATACATGGAATTGACTCTGTTGCCATTTTAACTATGAATTCTGAGGGTTTAATACATGGAATTGCCTCTTTTCATTCCAATATGAATTCTGGGGGGTATTATACATGGATTGCCTCTGTGCCATTCTAATATTAATTCTGGGGGTATTATACATGGAATTGCCTCTGTGCCATTCTAATATTAATTCTGGGGGGTATTAACATGGAATTGCCTCTGTGCCATTCTAATATTAATTCTGGGGTATTATACCATGGAATTGCCTCTGTGCCATTCTAATATTAATTCTGGGGGTATTATACATGGAATTGACTCTGTGCCATTTTAACTATGAATTCTGAGGGTATTATACATGGAATTGCCTCTTTTTCATTCCAATATGAATTCTGGGGGATATATACATAGGATTGCCTCTGTGCCATTCTAATATGAATTCTGGGGGTATTATACATGGAATTGCCTCTGTGCCATTCTAATATGAATTCTGGGGGATTATACATGGAATTGCCTCTGTGCCATTCTAATATTAATTCTGGGGGGTATTATACATAGAATTGCCTCTGTGCCATTCTAATATGAATTCTGGGGGGTATTATACATGGAATTGCCTCTGTGCCATTCTAATATGAATTCTGGGGGTTATTATACATGGAAATTGCCTCTGTGCCATTCTATATGAATTCTGGGGCTATTATACATGGAATTGCCTTCTTTGCCATTCTAATGTGAATTCTGGGGGTATTATACATGGAATTGCCTCTGTGCCATTCTACTATGAATTCTGGGGCTATTATACATGGAATTGCCACTGTGCCATTCTAAATTAATTCTGGGGGTATAATACATGGAATTGCCTCAGTGCCATTCTACTATGAAATTCTGGCTATTATACATGGAATTGCCACTGTGCCATTTTAATATGAATTCTGGGGGTATTATACATATAATTGTCTCTGTGCCCATTTTAACATGAATTCTGGGGGTTTTATACATAAAATTGCCTATGTGCCATGATTCTTCTATGAATTCTGGGGGTATTATACATGGAGTTGCCTCCGTGCCATTCTAATGTGAATTCTGGGGGTATTATACATGGAATTGTCTCTTTAACAAACAAGGGAAAGTTGTGCTCACCACTAATTTTTTAAAACCATTAGGCGGGGGTGCAATGAGGCTGTGACCACAAAATACATATAGAAAAAACAAGAGTCCTCTGCACTCACCCATTATCAATTATTTAAGACAGAGACATTTTGGTACATCTGCTACTGAAAAATGCCTTCCCCTTTAAACAAAACAGGGATTGTTTGTCCTTATATTGCAATATATATAAGCTGGCCAAACTAGTCAAATCTCCCATTTTAGGCCAGTCCTTGTGCTCAATTTACTGATTCATTAAGAATTTTATTGCTTCATTAAAATTTTTAAACAAAGGGCTAAGTTTTACCTGCAACTTACTAGTGTTTTTCAAAGTAAAAACTCCCAAATTTGGGGCTCCCCCTTTTATTAGACCCAGTGGGATCACCTGCTATGGTTGGAGGGGGTGGGAGTAAACATGGAGTTTGGTCACTGCTTCGGTTTTTAATTATAACAAACAATCCTTTGTTTTGTTTAAAGGGTAGGGCAATTTTTCAGTAGCAGAATGCACAAAATGTCTTTGTTTAAATATATTTGATAATGGGTTGATTTGGCAGAGGACTCTTGTATTTGTGGAATTGTCTCTTTGCCATTCTACCGTGAATTCTGGGGTATTATCATGGAATTCCTCTGTGCCTTCTAAAATGAATTATGGGGGTTATTAATAAAATGGAATTGCCCTTGCCATTTACTATAAATTTCTGGGGTATTATAAAATGGAATTGCCTTCTGTGCCATTAAACTATGAATTCTGGGTATTATCCGGGGGAATTGCCTCCTGTCCATTCTAATTTTAAAATTCTGGGGGTATTATACTTAAATTTTCTTTTTTGCCATTCTACCATGAAATTCTGGTGGTATTATACATGAAATTGCTTTGGTGCCATTCTTCTATGAATTCTGGGGGGTTTTTTATAAAATTGGAATTCCCTCTGCCTTTCTAAACCATGAATTCTGGGGTATTATACAGGGGAATTGCCTTTGTGCCATTTTTCCATGGAATTCTGGGGTTTTTATACATGGGAATTGCCTTGTTCCCCATTCTACCGGGAGATGACATCAGGGCCCTAATCTGGGATTTTTACAGAAAATCAAGATCCATTGGGGGTTTCCCAAAATTGGCATACACAGCAGAGAAAGAAACCCAATGTGAAAGTGGACAAGCACCCAGCTTGAGGGGATTGCTGTTTATTACAAAAGGGTCGGAGATCCTGCATGTGTAAACTCTTTTATTCCTTACTCTTTTAGCCCACTCCCCCCTGCCCCTTTCCTAAGGATTTTTCCGCTTCTAAGGCCTTACAGTTTTTATACATCCAGACTTTCCCATTTTTTGGTCTAAGCCAAAAAGGATCCCATTCTACTCCCAGAGCCTTTCACTACTAAACATTATTGTCCAGATAAACCAAGTCCTTCTGTCTGGTTTGAAGTATATGACAAAAAACTCTGTTAAAATGGGGAATTTATTTTGTATTGTAAATCGAGGCCCTGTTTTTTTAACCTGCAACTTTAAAAAAGGGATTCTTTCCCTGGTTCATCCCTGTATTGGGCTTGAGTGTATTTCATTTTGTGGATTATTGGGTGGGATGGTAACTATTTTTACCTGTAAAAGGGACTTTGCTACTATCCAATATTTGTGTGTATTTGTATGCAAACATGTTTTTCTATTTATTGTCTGACGTTAAATGAGTATCAGGTTTCCCTCCATTGATAGCAGCAATGATTTCACATATTGCTTTTTTAGATAGGACTCAGAACTACTGTTGCTCTTTGGATGCTTCTCTCCTGTTGTCTCACTGCAGGCTTGTATTTTGGGCAAGACATATCCCTAATGAATGATAGACCCTATGAAAACCAGGAGAAAGATTAAAGGGGAACTATTGCAAGTGGGAGAAAAGGGGGCCTGCATTAGTAGTCTGATATGCAGATTTTCTCTTTATCCAGGGTCCATGGTCCCATTTTCTTATTGGTTGCTTAAAAAGTAGCTAAAGGGCGTAGGACTATACATTAGATTGTTCCCCACATTTAGGGATCCCTCCATCTCTATTCCTACTGCAGCTTCCCAGATAAGTATTTTGCAACTTGGCTTTCATTGAAGTACAGTAACAACTTACAAATTGTTATTGCATTAAAGATGTAGTGAGAAGCATGTTAGATGGGAAGGGGGCCTCTAGAGGAACAGAAATCGTCGCCTTCATTTTGGCTGAAAGAGCTTTTGGTGACTTGTCAATCAACTAAAGCAATCCGAGAAAGGGAGGCAACCCAAGCTACAAAAGAGTGAGGGGTTTGGCAGAGAACTTAAAGGACCAGTAACATCAAAAAAAAATTTTTCAAAAATTCGTTAGTACATAACGAAAAAATAAACCAACACATATTAAAATTTAAAATAGCAAAGCCTTTATTAAGGAAAATAACCTTACAGAAACTCCACTTCCTGTCCTCTTCAAAAGGCGACCATCCTTCCTGCAGCGCTCGATTTGTCCTCCTGGCTAGCTCCAATATTCTACTGACAGCGTGTGAAAGGAGGTGAAGAGAGTTTGAAGCTGCGGATCAAGACCCTGCGGACCGACACATGAAGACCTTTCTGCTGTGACACGACGGGGAACTTGTAGAGGAGACGCGTATAGAGCCAGTCGAAGTGTTTTTGTACGGCGGTGAACCTGTAGCCCCGTGTGACTGGGGAGGAGTCGGACAGATGTATCTCTTTAGCCCTTGAACTTGGTCTGCTTCGTGGGCTTGTCTATGTTACAAAGCGGAACGGGTAGGGATTCTCCTGCCACTCCAGGCCCGTCCGGCCCCTGCACCAGACACAGCTTGTCCCCGTCATGCACGAACCCCGCCGCCTCCCCAGTACGAAAGCCTCCCTGCCGCTCTTCACGAAGGCCGAGAAGCGGTTGAGGTTGCGGCTGACCGTGCTGAGCCTTTGCCGGGGCTTGTGAAGGAGGCGATGGAGGCGGAGGTGGAGTAAGGGCTGGGCGGCCAGGTCGGAGCGGGTGGATAAGTGGAATCTGCTGCTGCCGGAGCCTTCGTATCATTGGTAACCGCCCGAGTAACTGCCACACTCGACCAGCTGTTCCTCGGCCGCAGTGGAGCTACTGTCGTCCCCATTTCGTCGTCCCATACTGGGATCAACTGTGTGCAACCGGGAGGGCATGGGGACAGAGATCCGGAATCAGGACTGCGTCTCTCAACCGGAACCTGAGTTTTTCCTGAAGTCGCTGCCAGGTTTCTTCTCAGTCAGCCGGTGACACTCAGCGATCCGCTGCCTGTGGAGGGTGAACCGCTTGCTCCCAGTAAACTGTCTGCATCTTTGGCTGCCTGCACCAGTTTGGTTTTCTTGCACTCGTACAGCAGAAAGGTCTTCATGTGTCGGTGCCACAGGGTCTTGATCCGCAGCTTCAACTCTCTTCACCTCACTTCACACGCTGTCAGTAGAATATTTGGAGCTAGCCAGGGAGGACAAATCGAGCGCTGCAGGAAGGATGGTCGCCTTTTCCGCCGTTTCTGAAGAGGACAGGAAGTGGAGTTTCTGTAAGTTATTTCTCAATAAAGGCTTTGCTATTTTAAATTTTAATTTGTGTTGGTGTTATTTTTTCGTTATGTACTAACGAATTTTTTGAAAAAAAAAATTTATGTTACTGGTCCTTTAAAAAAAGACTCTTGCCTGAGAACTGGAAATCCAGCTCTGTTTAATCAGTGCCTGTGATAAATGGACCAATCACAATTTTTTTTTACATTCAAAAACACCAATGCTTAAACGCAGTTACAATAGGAACAGATGAAGGCTCCCTAAGTGCTACTGACCAGAAGGAGGTTAAAACCAAATGTCCAGAGCCATTTTTTATTTCCAGTCGAGAGAGAATTAAATTCCTTCTTGGTTCCAATGGGGTTATGTAAAAAAAGGCATTACGTTTGCCCAGGGAGTAACCCATAGCAACCAATCAGCAGGTAGAGTTTACTGCTCCTGGGAAAACTTAGTGAATTTTACATATGGGGGCAATCGGACCAGTCCCTGGATCAACCTGTACTGAGCTAATGTCAGTAACCTTACATTTTCTCACTTGCCTAAAAAGTCATCCCACCCTTTCTCAAAGCTATCTGATAAATTGCCATTACAACTGATTCTGGAGAGAATTCCACAACTTACAGCTCTCACAAGTAACAAACCCTTCCAAATGTAAGATGGAATCTCCTTTCATCTAATCTCAGTGGTCCTTGGTTCTGCTGGAAGGATATACTGGTGAATAAAGCATCAGAGAGTTTATTGTATGGTCCCCCTAGTAATTTATACAAGTTATCATGTTAACTATGAACAACCCCAATTTGGCCACCGGATACCATCCATTTCTCTTCATCAGCTTAGTTCTAGTTTACTGCAAAATATCCCTTTAGGAGCTCTAAAACTGTCACTAGGTGGCACCAGTGTGGCCCCCTGTCCATTGTTCCTGTTACAAGACTCTGCATGATATATTTTATTGCTGCTATATTTAATATTTGCTTTGTTACTATAAGCTGTTATAGAGGCCTGGGCAAGGAGTTCTTACTCCAGCAACTCCCTAATCCTAAATCTGCCTAATCTTAAACCTAACCTTTTCAGTTCCCCTCTGGGAAAAAAGGTCCTACTCTGGGGAAAAAAAAGGACCCGCCTAGCTGGCCAACTCAATCCCTGGGGTTAGAAAAACCTCACCTACATATGCTACCTCCAAAATGTCCCATTTTAGAGGATAGTCCCTCTTTTGACAGCTCAACCTGCAGTCCCTCATTTGTACTGGAAAGACCCGTTTTCTTGCACTGAACAGCCAGAAAAATAAACAAAGATTCTACCTTAATCGGCTTTTGGCAGAGAGCCAGAACAACCACAGCAGAAGATAAGATACTTTGTAACAATTTCTAGATAAGCAAATAAGCAATTGTAATATAAGATAAAGGGTCCTTGGGAAAAGTTAGACTCACAGCTTAAAGGCAATTCACCTTCATTAGCAAACTATAATAACTGTAAAAATTGAAAACTTTCGTAACCTGGCAAATTTTGTAAATGAGAACATGGTAATTAGGGCGTGGCCACAAACAGGCGTGGTCAAACACATTTTGCCATGTTACATGCGCCAACTTTTTGTCCCTCTTTTTTTTCCAAAATGTTGGGAGGTATGCATATGTCTAAGTATCGGCTATGAGCAAACCTAGAAAATAGCTGCTTCATACCAGTATGTAGCTCATCTAGCTGGGTATATCTTGCTTGTGAGCTTAACCCTGTCCCCTGACATCATGAATCAAAATGAATAAGTGTATATGAGGAGCACTGCTGCCCTGCAGAACTGGGGTTGAAGGCTCAATTCCATCCAGAAAATGATCTGCAACCCCTGTTCTAGACTTCTAACCTCAACCTGGGTAAACCAATCAGTTTATACTAACCACTTTTATATTTCCCATTCTCCTGTATTTAGTTTGCATTTCAAAAGGTTTTCTGCCATTGATGCTTTTAATGTGCTTCTGATTGGGGCCCTAGTGGGGGGACTGTTACTGTTGGGCAACCCAGGCTTTTATGTGGGGCAGTGAGAGTTGGGAGATTGGGGGAAGAAAATCAGCTAGTGATTTGTTTTCAGGAGATTTTCAGTGACCCAGGAGCCTTTATTGGATAATTTAAAGGGGTATATCATGTGGGGCAACTTATTAATATTCCATTAACCAGCTTTCTAAATTAATAGGTTTCCATCCACTGCTTTTTTTTAACTGTCCTCTGAGTTCTTAACCAATAATCTGCTTGGGGTTTCCAGTTGGGCGGGACTGTTACATTAGCCAACCTCACATTTCACTTCCTGAGGATCAGACATAGTGACAGTTTTGGAGATTTGGGGGGAAACCAGAGCAGCTAGTGATTTAGAGAGAGAGATTTTTGCAGGAGATTTTTCAGTGACCCGGCCCGCTATTTATTGGGGAGTAAGTTGGGGGGATATTATGGGGGAGCTTTTTCTTGAGATATTAAAGGGACAATGTTATTAATGTTATCAGGGGATTTTATTACAAATGGGGTAAAGGGGCCAACAAGTAAAAATAACTGCAACTCTGCCATGGATTGAGATATAAAGTGGGCATGAATAACACCACAATACAGAGGTTGGCAGCTCATGCTTCAGCTTGTGGGAGCCAGAGATAGAATAATGCCGGGGAGAAGTAGACAGTTTCATATTTGTGTGGGTGTGTGGGGGGGGGATAAAAGTTCCAAAAGTATGTTGCAGATTCTTTTTATTCCATTAATTGAACACACTTATCTAAATGTATTAAGTTTCAATACACTGCTTCTTTTAACTGCGTTCTGATATATTTGGGGCTCCTAGTGATGGGACTGTTTACTGTTGGCAACCCAGCATTTCACTCCCTGAGTAACAGACAGCAGTGACAGTTGGGACAGTTGACTGTTGGAGAGAGCAGAGAGTAGCTACAAGTTTAGAGAGAGAGAATTTTCAGCTGACCAGGCAGGAATTTATTGGAGTAAGTTAGGGGTATATCATGGGGGGCTTTTCTATTGGAATTTAAAGGGGACAAAGTTATTAACATTCCATTAATTGAACCAAAGTATCTAAATTTATTAGGTTTCCATCCACTGTTTTTTTTAACTGTCCCCTGAGTTTTAACCAATAATATGCTTGGGGCTCCTAGTGGGCGGGACTGTTACTATTAGTAACCCCAGCATTCACTCCCTGAGGATCAGACAGCAGTGACAGTTGGGAGATTTGGAGAGACAGAGGGAGCTAGTGATTTGAGAGAGAGTTTGCAGGAGATTTTCAGTGACCCAGGCAACTATTTATTGGAGTAAGTTGGGGTATATCAAGGGGGGCTTTTCTATGGGTATTAGGGGACAATTTTTATTAATGTTATCAGGGGATACTTACAAAGTGTAGGTACCAAGCACAGACATACAGACTACATCTGCCCATGGATAGAGATATGAGTTGGCATGTATATCACACAATACAGAGGTTGGCAGCCTATGTTTCAGCTTGATGGGAGCTAGGGTTGCCACCCTGGCCAGTAAAAATGATGATCGATCTCAATGTTATTAATAGGGAAAAAAGATAAATATGTAGGAAGGCTCGTAATTTTTTCCAGAAAAGGTGGCAACCCTAATGGGAGCCAGAGATAGTATGAATGCCGGGGGAAAAGTAGACAGTTTTACATTTGGGTGTGTGTGCGGGGGATAAAAGTTCCAAAAGTATGTTGTAGATTCTCTTTATTCCATTAATTGAACACACTTATCTAAATGTATTAAGTTTCAATACACTGTTCGATATATTTGGGCTCTAGTGGCGGACTGTACTGTTGCAACCCCAGCATTTCACTCCCTGAGGAGCAGACAGCAGTGACAGTTGGGACAGTTGACTGTTGGAAGACAGAGAGTAGCTACACAAGTTTTTTAGAGAAAGATTTTGTAAGAGATTTTTCAGTGACCCAGACAGGGATTTATCTGGAGTACGTTGGGGTATATCATGGGGGACTTTTTATGGGATATTTAAAGGGACAATGTTATTAATACTTGTCATCAGGGATTTATTTACAATGTGCAGGTACCAAGTGCAGACATACAGATTATCAGCAACCATCTGTCCATCAATAGAGTTATGCATCTTGTATCAGTTTTTGTTAACTTTGTATCTAAACGTATCCAATTGTTGCTGCTTTATTAAAAGGGGTGGTTCACCGTTTAAAGTAACTTTTATTTATGTCAATAGAATGGTGAATTCTAAGCAACTTTTCAATTGGTTTTCGAATATTTATTTTTTATAGTTTAGAATTATTTGTTTTCTTCCCCCTCTTTGCAGCTTTCAAATGGGGGTCGCTGACTCCCTTCTAAAAAACCAATGCTCTGTAAGGTTACTAATTTATTGTTATTGTTACTTTTTATTACTGATCCTTCTATTCAGGCCCTCTCCTATTCATATTCCAGTCTCTTATTCAAATAAAGGCAGGTTGCTAGGGTAATTTGGACCCTAGTTACCAGATTGCTTAAGATGCAAATTGAGCTGCTGAATAAAATGCTAAATAAATCAAAAACCTTCAATAATAAAAAAATGACTAAAAGTTACAGTTAGAAGTAATTCCACCTTCTTCCTTTCTCTTTCTAGGAGAGCCAGTTTATATATTCCATCTGTACAGGCTGTGCTGGTAAGTAGGAATAGTGGGAGAGAAGGGGGCGAGGAGAGTGGGGAGTGGTTTGTGGAGAGTAGATAGTGTAGTGTAGAGAGTAGGTGAGTGGGGAGTAGGGAGTGGAGTGTAGAGAGTGGGGAGTTGAGATGGCCCTCCATAAGGTGGACAGGGTAGAGGACATGGATGTAGACGTAGTGGATGAGGTGGAGGACATGGAGGTGGATGTAGTGGATGAGGTGGAGGACATGGAGGTGATGTAGTGGATGAGGTAGAGACATGAGTGAGTAGTGGATGAGGTGGAGAATGGAGGTGGATGTAGTGGATGAGATAGAAGACACGGAGGTAGAGGAGATAGTGGACATTGATTTTGTAACATAGTTTCATGGATTAAAATTGTTAGCATGTATTGTTGCCTTCTTCTAAACCCCCTTACCCATGCATCCTCCCTCACTGCCACCCACAGCTTACCCTTGCTCTTACCCCTCCTCTCACCCACCTACCCCTAACTTTCACCACTCTCCTCTCACCCCTTATACTTGCTCTCAGCCCTCCTCTTACCCCCCACCTCTTATCCTTGCTCCCACCTTTTTACACCAACTCACCCCTTACCTTTGCTTTCACCATCCTCCCCTGACCTCCCCACTCCTTACCTCGCTCTCACACCTTCTCTCAAACCTGTACCTCTTTCGCTTGCTCTCTCACCCCCCCTTAGCCTGGCTCTCATCTCCCTCCTCTCACGTCCCCCACCACTTACCCTCACTCTCACCTACTCCTCTCACCCCTCCACCCCTTTCCCTCGCTTTCAACCGCCCGATTCTTACCCCCCTTTGCTTTCACCCCCTCCACATACTCTCTCTTTCACCCCCACCCCTTACCCTCGCTTTCACCCCCTCTCACCCCTCCAAATACCCTCTCTTTCACCCCTACTCTAACCCACTACCCCTTACCCTCGCTTTCACTCCCCTACTTTTACCCCCTTTCCCTCGCTTTCACCCCTCCTCTCACCCTCCACCCCTTGCCCTGGCTTTCACCCCTCCACCCCTTACCCTCACTTTCTCCCCCCTCCTCTCACCCCCACCCTTACTCTTACTTTAACCCGTCTCCTCTCACCCCTCACCTTACCCTTGCTTACACCCCTACTCTCACCCCCAACCCTTACCTCACTTTAACCCACCCTCCTCTCACCCCCTCCCCTTACCCTCACTTTCACCACCTCCTCTCACCCCACCCCTTACTCTTACTTTAACCCGTCTCCTCTCACCCTCTCACCTTACCCTTGCTTTCACCCCCTACTCTCACCCCCAACCCTTACCCTCACTTTAACACACCCTCCTCTCACCCCCACCCCTTACCCTTGCTTTAACCCGATCCTCTCACCCCCCCCTCTTACCCTCACTTTCACCCCCTCCTCTTACCCCCACCCCTTACCCTCGCTTGAACTCCCTCTTCTCACCCCCCACCCTCGCTTGAACTCCCTCTTCTCACCCCCCACCCCTTACCCTTGCTTTCACCCACCCTCTTCTTACCCCACCCCTTGCCCTCACTCTCACCCCCCTTACCCTTGCACCCACCCCTACCCGCTTATCATGCACCCACATTAGTACTCACATAAGCACTCACACATGCACATACATGCACCCTCCCTCTCAAACATACATATAAAGCCATGATCCAGGGAGCAATACCGATTGCCATTTGGAGTCAGGAAGGAATTTTTCCCTTTAGTGCAGATTGCCGAAGCACTCTATGGTTTTTGCCTTCTTCTGGATCATCAGCTGTTAAGGATGCCCGAACCCAATTGACTTTTAATTTGAATAAATCCTGTTCCCACGAACTGGTTTCCCCATAAATATGTCTCTGTGTTTTTCTTGAATCTCTATGGCAAATATTGAGGGAGGGAAGGTGCTCCTGTGCCTCATTCTGATCAAGGTAACGGACCAATAGTGTGATTTAATACTGCGGAGGGGCTGCTGAAATGTGCAGGTGCAGGGCAGGGTGGGATATAACTCAGCAGTGGTATTGATAGAGTCTTAAAGATCTGTATGGTTTTATATCTATGCAGGTTTTTTTAGAATAGGTACTGCTCTGGGAATTCATTGGTTAATATGAACATCATGGGGCTGAAATACACGGGGTCAATATTTGTGCAGGGGGTTTGTTAGAATGGGTAATGATATGCAATTTCATTGGTTAATAATTAAGTGATGGGGCTGATAGACACAGGGTCAATATCTTTTCAGGGTTTCTATGCAATATAATAGAAGGGGTGATGTTCACCTCTTTCTTCTTTCTGTGCCACCCCCAGAGCTCTGGGCATCAAGCATGATTGTACCACGAAAGTCACAGGACAAGCTCATGTTATCTATTAAGGTGAAAGGCCCATCCTAAAGCTTGACATGGGTAAGAAAGCCCAGGATGGAAAAAACAAACAAAATTAATCCTAGCACCCACACAGTGCCCTCGAAATATACCACAGGCAAAACACCGTGCCCCTATACCCATCACTGACAAAACAAATCATATATAGCGAAGTTACCCTTAAAGCTTCACCTACACTAAATATCTGATTTAGTGGATCTGATAGGGGATATTTTCCAGGCAGCGTCTCTCCAACTGTTGTTTGACTACCACTCCCAGCATCCCCAGGCACACAGCTACAGGGCTGCACACTGGATATCTCTGCTATACCTGCAATAGAGATATAATAAAGATCCGTTATCCAATAAAACCCCAGGTCCCGAGCATTCTGGATAACAGGTCCCATACCTGTATTTCCATTAGGTAACCACAAAGGATAAAGAGAGGGATTACAAAAGAAAACATTCAGTTTCAGCGGAGCCCAATATTAATACTATAAGCCCCTCCCCCTATTTATTGTTCAGAAGGGGCCCAAATACCCTGGGAAATGAAAAGATCAAGGGTTTGTATGATCCAGATTTGGTAAAAAACACCAGCATTATAATGGAGTAGAGGCGCCCTCTAGTTTGTGGTAAAAATGCCTACATCTCAGAGCTCACAACAGACAAGCAGATTATTATAGATACTAACAATGTCTAAGGATACAGTGTCCCTGCAAAAGGGTGGGTCACCTTTAAGTATGTTATAGAATACCTAATTCTAAGCCAACTTTTCAATTGGTTGTCATTATTTATTTTTGCATAGCTTTTGAAATATTCACTCACTGTCGTTCATAGCATTATTTAGGCCCTGGTGGGGTGCCAGGCTGGCTGCAGTAGGAACATCCTGGGTGCCATCTGTGAGACCTCATGGCTTTTCGTGATCTCTGAAGGTGCCACTGGCTGGATTTCCTTGGCTTGGAGGGGGCTTGGGGCACAGGAGAATCCCCATCCCCACAGACATCCCCATTCATCATAGTAACATAGTAAGTAAGGTTGAAAAAAGACACATGCCCATCGAGTTCAACCTTTTTTTTTATTTTTTTATTAACTACCTATCTGCCAGTTGATCCAGAGGAAGGCAAAAAACCCATCTGAAGCCTCTCCAATTTGCCTTAGAGGGGGAAAAATTCCTTCCTGACTCCAAAATGGCAATTAGACTAGTCCCTTGATCAACTTGGACTATGAGCTATTTTCCATAACTGTGTATTCCCTTACTTGCTAAAAAGCCATCCAACCCCTTCTTAAAAGCTATCTAATGTATCAGCCTGTACAACTGATTCAGGGAGAGAATTCCATATCTTCACAGCTCTCAGCGGAAGGGTTTGCATGGGAGGAGCCTTGAGTTTGGGATTCCCCTGGTGACAAAGCTGCAAATAAAACACAAATATAATGATTAGCAACTCTAATAGGTTATATTTGCCAGAATTCTAATCTCCGGGCTCTGATTGGCTGCAAGTTGATCTAGCTCTATTGCTCTAATTGAAAGTAGATATGAATAGAGAATGGGCCAGGCACAAGTAATACCTACCTTTCTCTCCTGGAACAGCTATATGCGTTCTATCCAAGGCAAGGGGTTGGTAAATGTCTTCCCCCATTTGTTGTTCCAGGTGCCCCAGGAGGTGGATAGGGTGTGGGCCCTAGAGGTGAGGGGTAAGCAGAGCTTGGAGGACCAGCAAGGGATGAAAGTCTCTGCATGGCTACCATCTCCAGACTGTCCATCATGGAGCCAAACATATCCTCCCATTGTACACTGAGTCTGGTGGTCTCACCATGCGAGGGTCCATAGGCAGTGCAAAGTGTCGGGGCCTTGGAGGATGGCTGCTCAAATTTAAATGGGAAAGAGAAAGTTTCGGAAGGGATAATCCTACCATCTGGGAGGCCAGGTCTCATCTGGGGCATGTACCCCATGGGGTATTGTCCTTGGGGTACAGACACTCACCCTCCTGTGATGGGGTGCTCATTCTGGCAAAGTGGGGTGGGATATGGGGACCCTGGGAATGTCTGAAATTGGCTGGGTTACTGTTCGATGCTTCAGGAACACAGCACCGGGGATGGTAAGTGGGGCATCTTTACCTCAGCTCTCCAACCATATAACATCAACGTCTGTATAGTAAAGAGGAGGTTCCCGGTTCTGCTCTATCTGAGTTCTGTAGCTTTGGGTTTGCTGTACAGGATCTCCAAGTTGCAGTTCTGGAAATCGAAGTGCTCCATAACCAAGACCAGGCTACGAACTCCTCAGAGGCACATGCATCCCTGGGGCTGACCCTACCCTACATAGACCCCCGTCCCTCGTCCCCCCCCCAGCCTAGCTGCTACCCCAGGGCAAATGCCCCTAACTTTTTACTTACCCCTTAGTGCAGATTCACAGCATCGGAGTTCATGGCAGCCATCTTCTTCTCTTCGGTATTCATCGGGAAGCAAGTTCCGTATCGGCGCATGCGCAGTTGGAGCAGTCTTCGGGTTTTTGTCAGCTGTGCATGTGCCGAAAGTCACGGAAATTGCCGAAGTGCCAGAAGAAGACCCAATGAAGACCGAAGAAGAAGAAAACTTAGGGGCATTTGCCCAGGGTAGCAGCTAGGTTGGGGGGGGGATGTAGATGAGCCTATGTAGGGTAGGGGAGTAGGGTTTTTTAATAAGGGGTTTACTTCCCCTTTAAGTGCTAAAAGCAGTGCATACTGTAAAAGGCTCACATTAGCCTATCTAGCAAACTGAGCAGTTTCCCTTTCAGTCATTAACATAATAGGTTGGACTAATCAGTTGCTTGAGGCTACACAGTTGCTAGAGGGGGGGCACAGCCCCTCTCCCCCCTCCCCGTGTGCACTGAGAGAACTGACCGTAAGTGAGCCTGCCCAGATATGCAGGCAGGGTTAGAACGCTGTTATTTAAGCTTTTTATTTTCCAGTAAATGGACTGTCCCTAAGCCTTTACCGTGAGTAAGGATGGTAGCCCTTAAAGAGTTGGCAATTAGCCTGCGAGACATTGCTTACCATAGCCCTTGGATGTAGATATTGCCGGGGCATGCCCCCATAGTGCAGCTGGTGAGGGTATGATGATGCCATAGCAGAAGGATCATAATGCCTCTCCAGCGCAGATTCTAATTAATGCACCGCCTGAGGCGGTTCCTTCAATGCCGCCCCCCCTCGCTGGCAGGACCACTATTGAGACAAGCGCAATTGCGCTCTTTCACAATAGTAATGCCGAATTTCTGGTTTAAAAACTGGAAATTCGGCTCTTAAAGGTACAAGGAGCGGCTTTTTGCCGCACCTGGATACCTCTCCTGCGTTGCCGCCTGTGCCTCTCACTCTCCTCTGGTTTCGGTATGGAAGGACTGTCCCTGCTGCTTTCGCTTGATTGCCTTTTCCTCCCACTATCCTCTCTGCTTTTCCACCAGCCCCCCACCTTTGAGCAGCCCTCTCCTCTTTTATGTGAATACTGGTTTCTCTGTCAGATTCCCCCTCATCCTCAGGAAGGTACACAATGAGTCATGTGTATAGGGAACCCCAATGTGTACTGTGTCTAAGGGAAACAATATGGCAGTTCCCAGAGAAGGAATGTTCTGTGCGTTCTTTTGAAAATTGGTCTCCTAAGATAATATTCGGAAGAAATATTTCCCTTAAGGAAAAAAAACTGGTTACAATATATTTGATGTGAGCTGGAATTCTGGTCTAATCCTCTTGTCTTACCACCTCTTCCATCTTCCTTCTGTTCTAAGGGGCCGTGGGTTTGTGGCTTTTTAGGGCTATTTAGCCTCTTTTAATTGATAGGGCAAGTTAAGTTACAAGGCCACAGCTCCGGTTACCCTGTCCTGCCTTTACTTTGTGGTGTCCCAGGCCTTAAAAACAAAAATAGGCAGTTAGATTTTGGGACAACTCCACCCTCTATATTTTCAATTTTCTATGAACTCTATCTATGGATTGTGAACGGATGACTTTTTAACCCATATGGAATTTTTGGTCAATTTTTAATTACTCCTTTTTAACTAGTTAATTAATTAACCAAGTCTCATTTTTTAGCCTATTTATTGCACTGCACTTTACTGGTGGAACTTAATTGCAATATTAATTTGCTAATTCTATTTGAATAATTGCCCCTTACTAATTAATTAATGAATGAATTTATTGATTAAGGGGTGGTATTGGAATCTATTGGTGGGTTAATATACCCTTTTGATTTAGCAGTAATCAATTATTTTTTATCATCAGTCTTTGTGGCTGATTGATTTCACACTATTTATTTGCACTAGCACTTTACTTAAGTTATTAGACAGCACCTCTTTATTAATTATTATTATCAATATTAATTACCTGAGTTATGCAATTTAAGGTTTTAGTTAACTTGGTATAGATACAGTATTAACTATTTGGTGGGGTTTCTTTCTCTTAGAAAACTGGATTCTATCCCTTGTTAGGATCCAGACTTACCTTGAGGGTTTTTTTATTGGACAGTGTTTAGCTTTATCTTTAGAGATTGGACTCATTTCTATCTTTTCCTTGTACTTCATCAAACACCACTAGAGGTTACTAGGTCATTTCCTTAGAAACCAGCTCACTACCAAATTATCATTTTTTTTCCACTACAGAGACGGTCCTTTCAGAGGATAGGAACTGTCTTGCATTACACCATAATGCCTCTCCAGCGCAGTGAGCACCAACCATTTGGATTTTTGGTGCTACCAACGTTAATGTGGATATGATCTTAAACGTTCTTGTGGTAACATGGGTGTGGTTTACTGTGGGTGTGGTTTAAAAGGGGAGTGGCCAACACTGACATATTATCAGCCCTCCACCACATACGCCAGTAACATTTTTGACCTCGGTACCACAGAAGGTGGGGGGGGCACCTTGCAGGGTGAAGTAAAGCAAGGCGCTTGTTGGGGGAAGGGGTTATAGGAGAACATTTGGAGTTTGCACACACAAAGCACCGTGAAGTGTCAAAAAAAGCATCTAATTCAATCCAGGTGAAAACAGAACTGAGCAGACTGCTGCCTAATGTAGAGGAATTGCCAGTGGATGGATATCAGTTTTGCCTGCCATCTAGAATTCTGAGTACATTTTGGAATATTCTGCAACTGTATTATTGAACCCTGGTGCAGTCCGATGTACAGAGATCTGCTATATTCTGTAATCTCCTGCTGGTTCCTCCAATCTCTGCGTCCAGTGTAACCCCCGGCACATCTCCATGTATAGTGATTTAATAGATTCTAAATTTGAACTCCTGGTTCCCCAACTGTAGGGTCTACTTTAACCGTGCAAAGCTTAATGAACAGAGCTAAACTTGTTGTATCCTGTGACCCACTGCTGCCGTACCCAAATGTTCAATGAGTGTGACCCTGATAGTTTCTGTTCTGCAGCTGCAAGAAAGTCTCCAGCTGAGCACGGGTTCTCTGCTTGTGGGGTCTGCAATTGTGTCACTTCTAAATTGGTACCCCCAGCTAGCAAGAAATATACTGCAAGAAAATAAATTTGCTCAGAGACTTCTGGGATATACTTAGATAAGAACCCAATTTGTGCAAAGGTGCAGAATTAGATTGAGCTTTATAAATCGTTAGCAGTTGTAGTAACTGTGTAGTCTGTGCTGTTATTGTAAGGCCGACTAATTCACAGGCACTTTAGGGGTGATCAGTATGGGGGTTCCCATTGGGATAGTCGGGCCTCTCTCTCACCCTCCCGGCACAGTTTCCTTCCTGGGAGAGACAGACTGATACATCCCTGATTCCCTCGTATCACTTGTCTGGTCCCAATTCTACTAAATGGACATTCGCACACAATTCTGATGGGGGGGTGCACTTTTTTCCTATACGCTGCAATATTGATTCTCATAACATATACTGATATGAACGTTTTTAGTAACTAGACCAGTGGCTGTGTTGGCCTTTGTGCTCTCTACATTACCAATAAAGATTTACACTTTCCTCTTTATGCTGTGGGGCATTTCCTGAGGGCAAATAAATAATTTATATCCATACCTGCTGTATTAGACAAACAACTTCCCTATGAAGCCTATTAATACGCAGAGGTGGAGTTGCACTGGGAAATCCGAGTATCACTGATAGGGATAATGTAACAGCCTACTGTAAATTATAAAGATATTCGAGGGGTTCTGTGACAATATAAAGGCACAAGGCTGCAGTTCAGTTGCTTAATGTGATATTTGTACCCTGAACCCATCATTCGGCCCATAGGATAAATACTACGGATAGGGTTGCCACCTTTTCTGGAAAAAAAAATACCGCCCTTCCTATTTTTTCTCGTTTTTTCCTATAAATAACATTGGCATCAAGCATCATTTTTACCGGCCAGGTGGCAACCCTAACTACGGAGCATTTCATGGCAAACACAATGGAGCCATTTTGATAATTTGGCTATTTTTTTCTAGTAAACAGGTCTTGTTCCACTCTCCTTATCCACCCCTCACCAATATAGTGCAACTGATTGCCTGTCACTGTTGTTTAACTGGAGCAGAGATAAGACCACAAGTAGTTTGTGTGGGGACTAACTAACCAGTACAAGTGCCCAGGAAAAGGGGCAATGGATTGAACTCAGGGCTTGGGCAGGCTAAAAGAGGTTGCATCAGAAATGACAAGCAGCTGGAATGTGTGTGGGACCCCTGATTGGAGTCCATCATCTGGGAATGTACAGTTGCCCATCACCCCGAGATTTATTTACAGATTAGTTCCCCGTGGGATTAAAGACTGCACACAAGTGAAGCACAATGGAGGCTAGGATAATATTGGCGTCTTACTGGGAGCTCTTATACTTTGATTTGAAACCACTTGAGATATTTCAGCTGTCCATAGAGAAGATATGCATTCCCTACTTGAATAATCCTCGGTAGCCTCAGCTCCTCAAGCAGTTGCGGGGGACTCGTCATTATAATATATAGTGTATTCATACAGGAGCAGACTCCCATTTGTCTGCAAGGGCTCTGCATAACTAGTAGCAGCTCCCATCAGGATCTGTGTAACCAGTCTCTTATTAACAGGGAAATACTGAAATTGTACATACATCTCCAAGGGTGACGGACGACTGTTCTGTCCCAGACGATTGCCCCAATCAGGGGTCCCACACACCTTCCAGCTGCTTTGGACTTAGGATGCAGCCTCTGCAGCTTTTTGCCCATGCCCTGTTCTATCCATTGCCTCTATTTTGCTGGACACTGTGCTGGTTATTTAGTCATTCCATAAACTACTGTTGCTCTGACCTCAGCAGTGACAGGTGATTGTGCCATATAATAACAATTTACATGGAAACGTAGCAGAATTGCCAAAACAGCCTCAGTGTAATGACATGAAATCCTCAGTATACAATTGTACAAATAAACAGTTCAGGGTCAGTATTACATAGCAACCAAGGATTGGGAGTGGTTGAAAAAAACCTTTGCCCGAGTGACACCTGACTGCTAGCCAATTTGGAGAAAAATCTGCATCCAAATTCTCTTCAATGTGCCGTTTTGGAGTCAAGTCTAGAAATCCAAACTCTTTGGCTCTTACTGGATGAAACACTGCCCATCACTATAAGATGACAGTGGAGAAGATGGTTGACCTCTTGCTGCAGCGGAACATACAAGCCCCCTTGGACGTTGCATGACTAACATGGCAACATGTGCAATAGCCTGATGGAAGGTACCAGACAGAATCAAGAAAATAGTTCACTTAAATTTTATTACAAGGTATATTTATCTTCTTTACCGTTTTTACAAGGCATAATAGGCCATTAATTAGGGATGCAGCGAATCCAGGATTCGGTTCAGGATTTGACCAGGATTTTCAGCAGGACTCGGCCGAATCCTTGTGCCTGGCCGAACCCAAATCCTAATTTGCATATATAAATTAAGGACGGGTAGGGAAATCGTCACAAAAGATGATCTGTTTTCCTCTTTTTCCTTCCCTGATTCTAATTTGCATATGCAAATTAGGATTTGGTTCGGTATTTTGTCAAATCTTTCACCAGGCATTGGGCAGAATCCCAAATAGTGGATTTGGTGCATCCCTACCATTAATATTTAGTATTTACATAACACCCCCCCAGGGCAAAAACTATGGGGTGCCGTTTGTCCCAAATACATTCTGTATACAAAACTATCCCTAATACACACAATGAATGTCTCTCATGTTATATAAGAATTTGTGACCATACACAGAGAAAAAAAATATACAAAAGACCTATTTCTATTAAAGAATGAAAACAAAATCTGGTTAGTGCACAAAAGGATGTCATTATATCACAAACACCATTCTGTACAGTTTAACAAGCAATCTGTCTCACAAATGTATAACCTCCATGTAACGGACACACTTATGTGCAAAGTTACTTACAGAATGAATTATGTAAAAGCAAAGTTGGACATAATATATAATAGTGTAACTAACTAGTGCTTGTCAAGCTAGATTTGAATGACAAAATAGATATCTGTGACAGAAAGCAAGATTTTATAGCACAGGATTCATTCTTTCCACAAAATGACAGTTTTGTTTCACAAAACAGATAAAATAACCATTCTGTGAAGCAACACTGTCAGTCACATTCCTGAACCAATAAGAACAAAGCTTATTGCCATATACAAACAAGATGAGAAGTGGCCAGCTCTGCTCCACATGGCTAAGGCAAAGTATCTGACCTGCTATAGAGGGCGCCCTCTAATGTCCCCTGTGCTGCATAGTAATAAACATGAACAAACCTTTCCTAAAAGAGCTGCTGTTAAACACTACAGGTTCATAAATGGAAGTTTTTACAAATGGCTGAGAAATATAATGCTGCACTTATAATGATTGTAGAGAAAGAAAAGTATGCAAAACATAAATATGATCATTTTAAGTGATATGGCTATTCTTATTGTAGTAACCTGTTTGTGTGGCCATTTTGGTTAAGGGCATTCCTGCTGTTTTGCCATTATCTTATGACTCACTCCTGTTCCTCTTCCTGTCTAAGCTGAGAGCAATAATGGGACAGGCCACACCCACCTGCCATCTTCTATTAAATGTACCAGAAGTTACTGTGCTTGTCTGGCTGCTTTGCCTGACTCTCAGAGTCAGTTATAAGTTTTGTATATGATAGTTAGACTCCAATGTCTCCTCCTAGTTGTAATCTTGCACCAATTAGCTTGTAGTAGTCTCTTAATAATGTGCTTACCTATAGTTTAACTACTACATAATAGCTTTAGCCAGAGACTAAATGTTGCACATTTAGTTTACACTTACTAAGGGGGCGAATGGTGTTGTTCCCCTAGGCGTTTGCTAAAGATTTTGATGGGAGTCAGAAAATCACAGGCTGTCCTGTCAAATCTACGCCTGACGAAGTGTTGTGTTGTGATCAAAGCCGTCGCTGGTGATTTTTCGGAGGTTAGTGAATTTGCCCCAAGATCTTTCTCTCTCTCTACATATATACAGTAATGCACAGGTATATATACACAGGTGCATTTTGCCCCTTTAACAGTTTCAGTGTACAGTTCTGCCATCTGTTACCTGTTCATAGGAGTTGAGTTTCATTAACTGTTCATTTTAATATTGTTTTACTGTGCAGCACTGCCATCTGGTGTCAGTTAGTCAATTAGTCAGACATTTTCAGTTGTAAAACAATAAACCTGTACAAAATACAGTTTTTTAATCTACATCAGTGCTGTCCAACTTATTACATAAAATGGGCCAATTCTATGTCATATAACATGTTGGAGAACTAGACTGAATTAAAATGATGATGTCATACAGTGATGGAGTGGAGGCTGTGAGCAGACTAGAGGCCACAAAAATCTTTTAGAGGGCCACATCCGGCCTGCGGGCCTCCAGTTGGACAGCTCTGATCTATATCATAATACAGTATACCAGCACAATTTAAAACATAAATGCGTCCATGTATTTATGATATTCATGATGTCAACAGTTTTTTGTTAAAGGATAAGTAAATCTTTAAAATAAGTCAATGTAAAATGATGAGGGTACTATTCTAAGATATTTTGCAATGTACATTCATTATTTATTTTGCTTTTATTCCAAGATATTAAGGGATACATGTACTGTTAATATGAATTAATTTTGTTACAACAGCGCCACCTGCTGGTCATTTTCTGATCAGTCTGACCACCAAGTAGTCAAGGAAGTTGTCAGGAGAAAGAAAGAGGCTGCTCTGATGTTTTTCTGGTTAGGAAAAAAAATAGAAAACGTTCTCAAATCTCGCTATTTCATGGGCAGGTGTGGGCAATTCCTTTGTTATGTCATTATCAATGAAGCAGATAAAAGCAAAAAAGACAAAAACAAAAAAAAAACCTGCTACAATATTAGGAATGGCAAAATCTACAGTTTGGTACATCCTGAGAAAGAAAGAAAGCACTGGTGAACTCAGCAATGCAAAAAGACCTGGACTTCCACGGAAGACAACAGTGGTGGATGATTGCATAATCATTTCCATGGTGAAGAGAAACCCCTTCACAACAGCCAAACAAGTGAACAACACTCTCCAGGAGGTAGGTGTATCGATATCCAAGTCTACCATAAAGAGAAGACTGCATGAAAGTAAATATAGAGGGTGCACTGCAAGGTGCAAGTCACTCATAAGCATCAATATTAGAAAGACTAGATTGGACTTTGCTTAAAAAAAAAAAAAAAACATCTAAAAAAGCCAGCACAGTTCTGGAAAAACATTCTTTGGACAGATGAAACCAAGATCAACCTCTACCAGAATGATGGCAAGAAATAAGTATGGAGAAAGCTCATGATCCAAAGCATACCACATCATCTATAAAACATTTGGGAGGCAGTGTGATGGCTTGGGCGTGCATGGCTGCCAGTGGCACTGGGACACTAGTGTTTATCCATCATGTGACACAGGACAGAAGCAGCCGAATGAATTCTGAGGTGTTCAGAGACACTGTCTACTCAAATCCAGCTAAATGCAGTCAAATTGATTCAGAGGTGTTTCATAATACAGATGGACAATGACCCAAAACATACAGCCAAAGCAATCCAGGAGTTTATTAAAGCAAAAAGTGGAATATTCTTGAATGTCCAAGTCAGTCACCTGATCTGAACCCAATTGAGCTGCATTTCACTTGTTGAAGACGAAACTTCGGACAGAAAGGCCCACAAACAAACCGCAACTGAAAGCCGCTGCAGTAAAGGCCTGGCAGAGCATTAAATAGGAGGAAACCCAGAATCTGGTGATGTCCATGAATTCAAGACTTCAGGCTGTCTTTGCCAGCAAAGGGGTTTCAACCACGTTTTTTCTTTTCAGTTTTTTAATTTGTCAAATTACTTTTGAGCCCCTAAATGAAGTGATTGTTTTAAAAAAAAGGCTTTAGTTCCTCACATTTTTATGCAAACATTTTGTTCAACCCACTGAATTAAAGCTGAAAGTCTGCAGTTCAACTGCATCTAAGTTGTTTCATTTAAAATTCATTGTAGTAATGTACAGAACCAAAATTAGAAAAAAAGTTGTCTCTGTCCAAAGATTTATGGACCTAACTGTATGTTCCCAATTCTTCTCAAACAGGGTCAGTTAGGGTGAGATTTGGGGAGGGGTGCAGTTATTTGCTGTCCTGAATTTACTGTATCTGCAGCTACAGCGGGATGACCAGTACAATGGTGTTTTCACACATAAGTAAGCTTGCTTTGAGGTAAGTTGAGAGGTCAATTTTGGACCACAAACAGGAGGAAAAGGTATAAAAATAAAAACCTTTGCACTACATATTTCCCCTATGTGTTTTATATGCAGTCGGTGCATTCTTCAGGAAATATGAAGCTTTGTGTAGTGCAGGGCAGGTGCAAAGTGCAAAAAACAGGTACAAACCACCATGGTTTTTCACACATTGCACCATGCTTTGCACTTTGCAGCTTAGCCACAGGTTTGTGCTCTCCAAAACTAAGTACAAAGTTCAGCTTCTCCCCATAATTATAGTATTTACTTTATTCAAAAGTGATGTCTTCCTGACTGAGGGCCAAGGGGTGGCACATAGGCCTCAGAGGCTCAAGTTAAGGAGCACTGGTGGGTGCAGTACGCAAAGGAACCTTTGGCAGGTGGTAAGGACAGGGCTGCCCTGCGCCCACTTTAGCACTTGTGTATGGGGTCATTTGAAATGTTATCTTTTAATGTGTTTATTGTGTCTTGAATATTCACTAATTAGGAGACATTTTGATGCAAACTGTTGCACATTTATGAAAACACAGTGTATCGGCATTTCCATCATTATTCCAGTACAGCAACTAAGTGCTCGCCCAAATCTTACCTTTTAGCTGAACTTTGAACTGTGTGTCTAGGAGCTAAATGTCCCAATAACTTAATTTTTTTTTTTATGAGAAGGTAAGTAGAGACCTCGATTCTGGGATGGCAGTGGATGTGATTTACTTGGACTTTGGTAAAGCATTTGATACAGTGCCACACAAAAGGTTACTGGTTAAATTAAGGAATGTTGGCCTGGAACATAGTATTTGTACCTGGATAGAGAACTGGCTAAAAGATAGACTACAAAGAGTGGTGGTAAATGGAACATTTTCTATTTGGACCAGTGTTGTTATTGGAGTACCGCAGGGCTCTGTACTAGGTCCCTTGCTTTTCAACTTGTTTATTAATGACCTGGAGGTGGGCATTGAAAGTACTGTTTCTATTTTTGCAGATGATACAAAATTGTGCAGAACTATAGGTTCCATGCAGGATGCTGCCACTTTGCAAAGTGATTTGTCTAAACTGGAAAACTGGGCAGCAAACTGGAAAATGAGGTTCAATGTTGATAAATGCAAGAATTTGTATGACCTTTAGAACTGTAGGCATTTAGACTGGTGGGTGGCTGTTTTGGTATTTTAAAAAAACTGCGGTGCCTATCTATTGCTTCTTCTTTATATTCCTTGTGTTCTACCATCCTAGGATATTGGACTGGAGATGAAGATTACTATAGTCATGAAGATGTTACCTTATTACATCTCTGGACTTCCAAGATAGAGAAGTTCCTGACACTGGCTACCAAATGAAATACTCAACCCACTTATTTACAGATCGAGCTGTGGATTTTATAGCGAATCACAATCCTGAAAAGGTGGGCATTTTTCAATTACCTGCATTAGTCTTCTTGTCTGCTTCGCCCAGGGTGAAGGCACACACAGGGATTTTGGCATTGAAACATGAAAGTTTGCATTTTGCTGCCAAAATCTGCTGCATCATCCGGCTGATGCAATGAATCCTATGCAGGCAAAGTGAGGGGGCTGATTCCAGTGTAAGGGCGGATTTTCGGCTAGCATTTTTCAACATTGTTGCTTTGAACTATTTTGCCTGAAAGATCAATCAAAAATTCAAAAGAAGAGAGAGAATGACCCTTGTAGTTGCACCACCCCACAATATATGTCAGCGATTCCCACCTTATAAGCGTAGTTAAAACTCAAGGACGGAATGTAGAGGATTGGATTAATAGATAAATGACTTAAAGGTGACCAAACACCCAAAAAAATTATTCCAAATCCTATTTTATCATGCTTGTCAAGCAAAATGAACTATATATACTATAACATTATTTGAATCTTGTTTCCGTCAGTCTGGGAACTCATAATTATAGCAAGCAGGCAGGAGCCATTTTGTGGACACTGTTATTAAGACAAGTCTTGTATCATCTCAGAATCTTGTTTGTGCACCAGAATGGGGGACCTGATGTCCATCCCCATGCCCTGGCTACACAATTAAATGGTGAAGAGAACGGGGGAATGTGGGGAGAGCAGTGACATCTAGGAAGTGCTGAATGGAAAGTGAAAGTGAAAGTGAAAGTAATTCACAGAATATTTGATTGACATCTGAGATTTTTAAATGAGTTTACAACAGCTATGAATGCTTTAATAAAAAAAAGAATTTGGATTTCATGTTTAATTTGAAAAGGACTTTTGTTATAGAGCTTTTTATGTCTGGGTGACAGGTCCACTTTAACCTCAGTCAATAAATTAACTACCTCTTATACATGGTGCTTGGTTAACAGAGTGGTTGTGGGGAGAGAACGGATGTTATCCGTATAGGACCGAAGTGTTAGAACATATACTTAATGCTAGGATCGGAGCAAAGAGGTAAAGTCCTGCTGGGTAAATTAATTAGCTCGTATATCACTAGACTCCTGCCGCTGCCAGAAAAACCTCTGAGAGCATCTTAACAGCCGGTCCGATATTCCACCCACACAGCTCCCTTGACGAACGCAACTGCTTCAGCTGCCTCAACTGGAAATCGCTACTAAACGATTATTGTAGAAATAACTTACAATATGATACAATTGGTAGGAAACTACCTTTCTCTTCTTTTGTTTTTTTGATTTATCATTTTTTGACCCCTGCACACCACATTTTGCTTTTTGTATATTACATCCAATGGAAGGTGCTACCCTTGTTTGTATTATACTGTACCGACGCGGCATGACAGTCGGAGGCAGTCTTTTCGCATCAGATCAACGCTGCGACTTCATCCGACATTTCTATCTCTTACTTACAGTATTTCTGTTGCATGCGACTTGTCACAGGTGTTTTGTCGCATCGCGTTGGATCGTCGCCAAAAACGTCCATGTAGTCCTACCCTTATGGTTACTTATTCTGTTACTGTTCTCTAGCCTTTATTTTTCTACTTGGGTTACCAAGCACTACATCCCCTCTGCAAATTCCTGAGCAATACACAGAGCCTTACACCTTCATCCATGACAAGAACAGACAGCTGTATGCAGGAATGGTGTCTGCTATGGATGAGGCAGTGGCAAATTTCACAAATGCTCTAAAAAAGCAAGGGCTATGGGAAAACACAGTCTTTATCTTCTCTGCAGGTAAGTGAAAATAATACTCCATAATATCCTTAACAATAAATGTAGCTGTATAAAACAGACTGTGTCGGACTGGGATGACAGGGGCCCACCGGAAAACCTAAAACAGTGGGCCCACTTTCCAATCTATTATTCCTCTTCTCTTCACTCAAGCTCTGTATTTTCCTAGTCTTTTATATCTACTTACTATATTCTTCCATTATTAAGAAATAGGGAATGACCATGAAATAGGCTAAATAGTTAGAAGCAAGAGGTCCCACTGACACAATAAATGTGAATCATTTATTTTAAATAATTGTTTTCTGTAATTGTTTTAGAACATAATACAGGTAAATATCTCTGTTGATATAGATGTACAGGAGGTACAGTATTTTTGCTGTAGTTATGCCTCTAGAAAACCATTAGTGTCTGTTTCCAGCTTCTAATGTTCCCAGTTAAGTCAAACAGGGTGACCTGCACATGACAGGGTTTTTCTGTGTTTTGTTAAGGAATTATAACAATTTGAGACAACTTGAGACATCATTGTAAAGATTAAACCTGCAAGAAGAATTACTAACACCTTCACAAAAGCTAGGGGTTTAGCAAACTGAAAGTAATTAAACCCACAATTTCATATTTCAATATATACAAAGGGAAAATAAAACATGAATATATAGTGGCCCTTTAAAATCTGAATGTTACACTTTTTTTAAAAACTGGAACAGGCGTTGTATTCTCATAATTTCAGCTGGCTGTGTGAGCCTTGCAGACGTCAATCGAATATAAAACAAGGGCATTAAACTCTTTTATAGGTGCCTTATAAAAAAAAATAACCGTAACAACAGTCCCACAATAGCGCATAATATTTATTCATTGTATATTACTCCTCCGTTCACTGCCCAGGTGTCGGTTAGATGTAATAGTCTTGGGCTGCCACAAGAGGTCACAGAAGAACCATAGTCTGAATTCTGATCTGGACTTTTAATGGAACAGCTCTTAAATCCCTGACTTTATTTACACTAATAATTTGTATATTCGGTTTGTTTTCCAAAACGCACTTTATTGCTGGAGCAATAAAACCGATCCACCACAAATGTTTAAGTCAGTGTTTAGGCAGTGGAAAAATGTATCTCCTTTCCCATATATCAACGGTATGCAAAGCCACTCTTGCATTAGGAAAGGAAGACCAGTCTTAGTAAAATATACATTTCTTCAGAAGCATATATCAAACAGTTGGCCCAATTCCAAGCAGCCTCTAACAGCCTAAACTCATCCTTTGAGGAAAAACCTACAGTCGTCATAATAAGTTCTTAACCTCTGATTTCTGTGCATACTGCTGGCTGCCCGGTACTGCACACAGTGGGTCAGACAGTTGGAGGCAAGATCACTAGTTTATGCTCTCATTTTGGCATGAATCTTGTAGCAGCTGGATGTGTGGGTGTATAGACTCCTTCAGTAGCCCTATCTGTATATACTGTAGAGACAGAGCTAAAGATTCATCAGACTAAGGCTTATTTGCCCCATAGTGATAGAGAATCCTTACAAAAACTGACAGCTGTTGACCATGTCCAGATTGAACCTTCAGATAGGCCCTAATATTTCAAGAACAAAAAGACACCCAGCCCTGCTTCAAATTTATTATCCTGACTGTGCCTTGTAGTATGCAATAAAACCGTATTTTGGTTGTAACCCTGTACACTTATAACTTACAAAAGGAAAAATCCTTGCATATTGCTGGGACAGGAAGACCATTTCCTTTTCTTTTTGGAAAGAACCCAAGGTGAGTTGGACGTAGATAAGACACTTGCTAGTGTAGCTGTAGCTGTAGAGGAATATAAGAGCCAGCTTTAGCTTTGATGTCACTGGCTGCCAGAAACAGGACAGGGGAGGCCTAGGTGAGAATGTGATGTGCACATGAACAATTTCAGTGCAGAGGAAAGGCTTGCTTCACAAATAAAAGGAGAAAAGTTCAAGGGGAAAAAGAGAGAGTGCAATTTCCATAATAAGGAAATATATGGCAGGGGCTTCTTTTGCCTTTTTTGGTGTTATTGCCAAGCATAAATGAAAGTGTGAAAATCGGAGACAAATTTGACAAGGGCTGCTCTAATTTCACAGAATTAAAAAGTACACCAAAATGATTTAGTTGATTTAGTTGATTACACAACATACTTTGCCTTGTCCAGCTAGTCCCGTTTCCTACCACTTTTGGAATATTGTGACTACTGAATTGCTACTAATGCATGTGCCTTCCCTAATCTAGATCAAGAAGGGGTTATGAAATTAGTTAGTGCTGGACTCACAAACAGAGAATGCTTGGGACCTGGGGTTTTCTGGATTGGGGATCTTTCCATAATTTGGATCACCATAATTTAAGGCTGTTTTTTTTTTAAACAGTAACGAAACCCAATAGGATTATTTTGCCACCAATATGGATTGATGCATTTTAGTAACTATCAACATTTGAATTATTATGATTATTTGCTTAAAATGGAATCTAAGGGAGATGGCCTTCTGGTTATTCGGAGCTATCTGGATAACGGGTTTTCAGATAAGTAATCCCATATCTGTATGTGTGACCTCTTGCTAATAGGGTTGCCACCTGGCCGGTAAAACATCCGCCAAGGCCGGGGCCGGAATTACAAATTTACCAGCGATGTAGCTGCCGGTAAATTTGTAGTATCCCTAACTAAAGCCCTTGGCCTGCCCCAATCTGCACAAAATCTACCTTTTCTTCAGCGCCTGGCCAATTGCACTCCGCCCCCCTTTGACGTCTTGCCCCGCCCCTTTGATGGCACGTCCAATTGAACACCACGACTCTGCCCCCTTTGCAGTCACTCCCCACCTCCTTTGACGTCACATCCCACCCCTTTTTACCGCCCCCAGCACCGGACGGTGCAAATTTTATTGGAAGGTGGCAACCCTACTTGCCAATTAACCTTGTATATGACCACAGCACGAATATCAGAGATTGTGATCGTTCTACAATGAAGATTAGTTCTTAAAATGAAGTGTATAGTTAAATGTAAAGTCGGGCTTATCCGAGAAACTTAAAATAGGTTTTAAGTGAGAGAAAAAATGTAACAAAATGTCTGACATATAGGGACTGCAAAAACCCAAATCCATGGTCCCAATGGCTTTCATCACCCAACAGGATTCTCTTAGTCGGACTGAATGAACCCCATCAAATATTAAAGTGGGCACCCCTATAAATGAGCTAGTAGGATGTTGACTGTCAAGAATTGCCATGTCAGAAACCAATGTTTGCTCATGTGTAAGCATTCTTACATCAGTGAAGTGAACATAAACTATACATAAATGATGATGTAGATCCTAGAGTTTAGTTACAAATACATCTCAAATACTACTCTCTGTTTTTATTTCTGTTTTTAATGCAAATATGGCACTAGATTAACTATCTGTACATCGGCAGCCCTTGAATGGATAGAATGTCCAATTCTAAGGAACTTTTCAATTGGTGTTCTTTATTTATTTTGTATAGTTTGTTAATTGTTTGGCCCCTTATTCTGACTCTTTCCAACTTTCAAATGGGGGCCCACTGACCCCATCTAAAAACGGAATGCTCTGTAAAGCTACAAATTGATTGCTATTGCTACTTTTGATTTTGCATCTTTCTTTTCAGGTCCTCTCCTACTCATATTCCAGCCTCTTATTTAAATCAATGCATGGCTGCTAGGCTCATTTGAACCCTAGCAGCCATATTGCTGAAACTGCAAATAGTAAAGCTGCTGAATAGTGATGGGCGAATTTGCGCAACGGCGTCTCGTTTTTGGCGCCGGCGCCCGTTTTTCCGATGCCGGCGCCCGTTTTTTACGCCGGCGTCCGTTTTTCCGCAAATTTTCGCGGGCGTTTCGCTAATTTATTTGCTGGCGGCGAATCGCTCAAATTCGCCGCGAATTCGCACCTGCCGAATAAATTCGCCCATCACTACTGCTGAATAAAAAGCTAAATAACTAAAAAAAACACAAATATTAAAACCAACAGCAAATTGCATCAGACTATCACCCTCTACAAAAAGTAAATTTAAAGGTGAACAACCCCTTTAACCATCATTCCCTGAAACACAGCTGCTGGTTTTGTACTGTAGCTTCATTTGATTGAAGGGCTGATCACATCTCTTCTTCACTTCATGCAATTCTAATCTTGGCCAGAACAACATAACGGTGCCCACTGTACGGCCCATCATACCGTATCTGCCCCATATATTATATACAACACATACATAAAACACAGGAATTGGACTGATTTATGTTGGAAGACAATTTTCTTAATTCTTCTTTGGATACTTTTTCCTGTTCTTTCCTGGTTCCTTTTTATAAGGCCAGGCCAAAAGAAGAAGTCTACTCCCATATATCATTCAAATGTTCTGTCTGGGCTATGAAAGGATAAAATATTCTGCTTGCACATTTATGAATGTTCAACAATGCTCCCTTTTATAGAAACAATTATATTTTAGAGATTCTTTCCCTCAGGAACATCTGGAGCCAATATTTTTTTTCCCCCCTTCCAGATTGGCGGCAGTTAGCTTAGCAGATCTTGACTTCCATGATTTTATTATCTGTTTTATTAATGCTTCCATATTGATGCATCGTATACAGAATACCTCTGGTTTCTGTTCACTTACGTTGGCTTGGCAAAATATATGAAAACCAAATATTATATACAGGTATAGGATCCCTTATCCGGAAACCCGATATCCAGAAAGCTCCAAATTACGGAATGGCCGTCTCCCATAGACTCCATTTTATCCAAATAATCCAAATTTTTTAAAAAGATTTCCTTTTTCTCTGTAATAATAAAACAGTCGCTTGTACTTGATCCCAACTAAGATATAATTAATCCTTATTGGAAGCAAAACCAGCCTATTGGGTTTATTTAATGTTTAAATGAATAGTAGACTTAAGGCATGAAGACCCAAATTACGGAAAGATCCGTTATCCGGAAAACCCCAGGTCCCAAGCATTCTGGATAACAGGTCCCATACCTGTATTATTATATTTTATGAAATCTGCTGTCGCTAGTTTGTAAACACGACAAACTCTTCTGTTTAGTGAATGTTTTGCTTTCGCCATGTTTAATGTAATGTCAATTTCACATTCTTGATCTAAGTTACCATCTTGTTTAAATTGCCGCTTCTTAGAGTTACTGGAACCTATTTACACCATAGAATCAGCTCGCTGCCAGCAGTGATATCAGACGTTGCTTATGTACCGCTTCCCATTTTGTGATGTAAAAAATGAATGCACACTGGGCCGTGTGGAGGATTCTTTTTCATGTGTGGGTGTGTCCCCTGCTATAATAATAAGTTGTGCACCTTACATCATAATCTACCCCTAAGGGTTATGACCTTTTGATTGTCCCAAGTATGGGTACTCCATTAGATAGTCTCCCATAATCCTAAAGTCAATTGGGGCAAATTCACTAAGATTCGTAGTTGCGCCAGGCGTAACTTCGCCGCACTTCGCCGCACTTCGCCACACTTCGCCAGGCGTAGTTTCGCCAGCGCTTCGCAAATTCACTAAAATCCGAAGTTGCGCTCAGGGGTAGCGTAAGGTTGCGAAGTTGCGCTAGCGTTGATTCGCTAAGTAAAGCAAAGTTACGCTAGCGAAGGCTAATTTGCATACGGCGCGAAATTCAAATTTCAATGGAGGAATACGTATCAGCACTACAAATGGCTAGAAAACCTTCAAATCAGCAAATAAAAATTTTATTTTGCCCTACACATGTGCCCACTGTTTAGGTAAGTTGCCATGAGTCAGGAAATGTAGGGGGGGAGGAGGGGAGCCCCAAAAAAAATTTCGATCTTTTTCAGCCTATCACCCATAATGTAGAAAACACGCCAGCGTTTTTTGGGACTTAGAAAATTTTTTGACTTTTTTTGAAACAATCCCTATCTACTCTATTGCGCTTCGCCAGGTCTGAGGTGGCGAAGGAAGTCTAACGTAAAAGGTAGCGTTCAGTACACTGCGCGTTAGTGAATTTGCGTAGTTACGTCGCTAGCGAAACTTCGCCAGGAGTAAGGGTGCGAAGTAACACTAGCGAAACTACGCCAGCATTCGTTAGTGAATTTGCGCAGTAACGAAAATGACAAACGCTAGCGAAGTAACGCTAGCGTTCGGCGCTTAGTGAATTTGCCCCATTGTCACTCAATATATGATGACAGAGAAATGTTCCATACCCCTTGGTGCCATTTGTCAATTAAATGAATGGAAAGTGACTGTTGCTACAAGGGACAGGCAGTTGTTGCCACCTGTTAATATGCAAATATACATTATTGGGCCTACAAATGGTCTTTGTGGTCATTAACCACTGCTTCCATTTATCTCTTCCAACTTACATTTTGAGTTCTGTTAAAATACATGAAAGAATAAAGTAGGGCATGTGCACTTACAGTTAGTGATGGGTGAATTTATTCGCCAGGCGCAAATTCACGGCGAATTCCCGCGATTCACCACCGGAGAATAAATTTGCGAAACCTCTGTGTCTATTTTTTTTCAACTAGATGCCGGCGCCGTTACGCAAATTTTTTGGCAAAGCGAAACGCCCCAAATTCGGCCATCACTACTTACAATACTTAGGTTTTGGAGTTCAATGATAGCTTTCTCTTCATAATGAAAGATCAAACACATACATAATAATCAAAGTCTTCAGAATGAGTAAGGGCTTGATGTTGTTTTAAATCTATGGGAATTGGTCGGGGAGGTGTAGGGACAATGCCAATTTGCTCTCCTAGATACATGTAAAAGCCCAGTTTGAAGTTCAGTTGGAGTTGATTTGGGATGAATACTATTTGGTGGTCAAGATATTGGAACTTTGGCTGAACCAACGTTCTCATGTATTTGTAGCCTTGTTATGAGGTAATGGGTCTTGACCAAAGCTTGGCACTATAAGGTGGGCTTGAACTTTTAGCCTGACAAAATACTGCCAGATCTGTCAGATCACCTGACAATTCACTGCCAGAGCCCGATTTAGCCAAACACACAGTGCAAAATCTGGTGGAATTGATTGTTGGCCCCAATATGTCAGTGCAGTCAAATGGGGTTTTCAAACCTCAAATGCTATTTTCAGCCAGATATCAGCTGGTCAAGCTGTTGTTGGGCCCTAAACGTGGGTTAACAATCTGCCAACCCAGTCGGGAAGCAGCGAGTAGGCAGCTTTCATGGGCCTGTATTTGACCACGTTTACTGATAGACACTGTGGACTATTTTAGCACAAGTTATACAGCTCACAGAACTTTAATGTAGCTGCTAGCAATTAATTTTTTGGGGAACATTATGCTGTATTATTACATTGACTCCGATTGACTTCTATAGGACCTCAACAACTTTTATTTTGGCAATTTTTTTGTATTAGAGGTTTTCGTGGCTTTTACACTTATTCACACATTTTTAGAGCTTTTAGGATATGTAGAAAAAAAACCCACACATTTTTAGAGATTTGTGGGAAAAAATAGAATTTTGATTGTTAGTAAGCCAGCCCCTAAATGTGTAGCCTTACAGAACATTTGTTTTTAGATGGGGTCAGTGACCCCCTTTTGAAAGCTGGAAAGAGTCAGAAGAAAAAGGCAAATGTAAAAAAAATAGTCCCCCTAGAGGCTTGGAAAGTGTTAAATAACGATCTTGATTAAAACAATGACTTTTACTATTCCTACAGTGAGTCAATGTGTATGAATTCCCATTTGACCTAGATAAATCTTCATGTTGATGTTCTTTAACATTTCTGTCCATTCTGTACTCTGCCTCACTCTCACCTCATTTCACTTTCTTTCCTCTTTGCACTGCAGCATATGATGGTTATATTATCAGGCACATATGAAATCCAAGGTAGGGCAGGGACAAATATTACATTTCACATTTTTATCTCTCATTTGGGGAAAATAAAGCAGTAAGAAGGTCTTTGCCCAGGAGAGCAGGATTGTTAATCTCATGTCCTCCTGTCTAGACGGGCGCCCTGAGAGGAGATGTAAATCTGCTTCGGGC